>NC_058084.1:19489630-19610839 GCF_014858855.1 Bufo gargarizans | reverse complement strand
ATATAACACCCCGACTAACAGGACTGTATATAACACCCCAGAATAACAGGACTGTATATAACACCCAGACTAACAGGACTGTATATAACACCCAGAATAACAGGACTGTATATAACACCCAGAATAACAGACTGTATATAACACCCAGTAACAGGACTGTATATAACACCCCAGAATAACAGGACTGTATATAACACCCCGAAAACAGGACTGTATATAACACCAGACTAACAGGACTGTATATAACACCCAGAATAACAGGACTGTATATAACACCCAGACTAACAGGACTGTATATAACACCCCAGAATAACAGGACTGTATAACACCCCAGACTAACAGGACTGTATATAACACCCCAGAATAACAGGACTGTATATAACACCCAGACTAACAGGACTGTATATAACACCCCAGAATAACAGGACTGTATATAAAACACCAGAAAAAGGACTGTATATAACACCCCAGACTAACAGGACTGTTATAAACCCCAGAATAACAGGACTGTATATAACACCCAGACTAACAGGACTGTATATAACACCCCAGAATAACAGGACTGTATATAACACCCCAGAAACAGGACTGTATATAACACCCCAGAATAACAGGACTGTATATAACACCCCAGAATAACAGGACTGTATATAACACCCAGACTAACAGGACTGTATATAACACCCCAGAAAAGGGCTGTATATAACACCCCAGATAACAGGACTGTATATAACACCCCAGAATAACAGGACTGTATATAACACCAGACTAACAGGACTGTATATAACACCCAGAATAAAGGACTGTATATAACACCCCAGAATAACAGGGCTGTATATAACACCCCAGAATAACAGGACTGTACATAACACCCCAGAATAACAGGACTGTATATAACACCCAGAATAACAGGACTGTATATACACCCCAGAATAACAGGACTGTATATAACACCCCAGAATAACAGGATGTATATAACACCCAGACTAACAGGGCTGTATATAACACCCAGATAACAGGACTGTATAACACCCCAGAATAACAGGACTGTATATAACACCCCAGAATAACAGGACTGTATATAACACCCCAGAATAACAGGATGTATATAACACCCAGACTAACAGGACTGTATATAACACCCCAGAATAACAGGACTGTATATAACACCCCAGAATAACAGGACTGTATATAACACCCCAGAATAACAGGACTGTATATAACACCCAGAATAACAGGACTGTATATAACACCCAGACTAACAGGACTGTATATAACACCCCAGGAATAACAGGACTGTATATAACACCCCAGAGAGACAGGACTGTATATAACACCCCAGAATAACAGGACTGTATATAACACCCCAGAATAACAGGACTGTATATAACACCCCAGATAACAGGACTGTATATAACACCCCAGGACTAACAGGACTGTAATAACACCCCAGAATAACAGGACTGTATATAACACCCAGAATAACAGGACTGTATATAACACCCCAGAATAACAGGACTGTATATAACACCCAGAATAACAGGGCTGTATATAACACCCCAGAATAACAGGACTGTATATAACACCCAGAATAACAGGACTGTATATAACACCCCAGAATAACAGGACTGTATATAACACCCCAGAATAACAGGACTGTATATAACACCCCAGAATAACAGGGCTGTATATAACACCCCAGAATAACAGGACTGTATATAACACCCCAGAATAACAGGACTGTATATAACACCCAGAATAACAGGATTATATAACACCCCAGACTAACAGGACTGTATATAACACCCCAGAATAACAGGGACTGTATATAACACCCCAGAATAACAGGACTGTATATAACACCCCAGAATAACAGGACTGTATATAACACCCCAGAATAACAGGACTGTATATAACACCCCAGAATAACAGGACTGTATATAACACCCCAGAATAACAGGACTGTATATAACACCCAGAATAACAGGACTGTATATAACACCCCGAATAACAGGACTGTATATAACACCCCAGAATAACAGGACTGTATATAACACCCCAGAATAACAGGACTGTATATAACACCCCAGAATAACAGGACTGTATATAACACCCCAGAATAACAGGACTGTATATAACACCCCAGAATAACAGGACTGTATATAACACCCCAGAATAACAGGACTGTATAACACCCAGAATAACAGGACTGTATATAACACCCAGAATAACAGGACTGTATATAACACCCAGAATAACAGGACTGTATATAACACCCCAGAATAACAGGACTGTATATAACACCCCAGAATAACAGGACTGTATATAACACCAGAATAACAGGACTGTATATAACACCCCAGAATAACAGGACTGTATATAACCCCAGAAAACAGGACTGTATATAACACCCAGAATAACAGGACTGTATATAACACCCCAGAATAACAGGACTGTATATAACACCCAGAATAACAGGACTGTATAAACACCCCAGAATAACAGGACTGTATACAACACCCAGAATAACAGGACTGTATATAACACCCAGAATAACAGGACTGTATATAACACCCAGAATAACAGGACTGTATATAACACCCCAGAATAACAGGACTGTATATAACACCCCAGAATAACAGGACTGTATATAACACCCCAGAATAACAGGACTGTATATAACACCCAGACTAACAGGACTGTATATAACACCCCAGGAATAACAGGACTGTATATAACACCCCAGAATAACAGGACTGTATATAACACCCCAGAATAACAGGACTGTATATAACACCCAGAAAACAGGACTGTATATAACACCCAGAATAACAGGACTGTATATAACACCCCAGAATAACAGGACTGTATATAACACCCAGAATAACAGGACTGTATATAACACCCCAGAATAACAGGACTGTATATAACACCCAGAATAACAGGACTATATATAACACCCCAGAATAACAGGACTGTAATAACACCCAGAATAACAGGACTGTATATAACACCCCAGAATAACAGGACTGTATATAACACCCAGAATAACAGGACTGTATAACACCCAGAATAACAGGACTGTATATAACACCCAGAATAACAGGACTGTATATAACACCCAGTAACAGGATGTATATAACACCCAGAATAAAGGACTGTATATAACACCCAGAATAACAGGACTTATAGAACTCCCAGAATAACAGGACTGTATATAACACCCAGAATAACAGGACTGTATATAACACCCAGAATAACAGGACTGTATATAACACCCAGAATAACAGGACTGTATATAACACCCCAGAATAACAGGACTGTATATAACACCCAGAATAACAGGACTGTATATAACACCCCAGAATAACAGGACTGTATATAACACCCAGAATAAAAGGACTGTATAAACACCCAGAATAACAGGACTGTATATAACACCCAGAATAACAGGACTGTATATAACACCCAGAATAACAGGACTGTATATAACACCCCAGAATAACAGGACTGTATATAACACCCAGAATAACAGGACTGTATATAACACCCAGAATAACAGGACTGTATATAACACCCCAGAATAACAGGACTGTATATAACACCCAGAATAACAGGACTGTATATAACACCCAGAATAACAGGACTGTATATAACACCCAGAATAACAGGACTGTATACACCCAGAATAACAGGACTGTATATAACACCCCAGAATAACAGGACTGTATATAACACCCCAGAATAACAGGACTGTATATAACACCCCAGAATAACAGGACTGTATATAACACCCAGAATAACAGGACTGTATATAACACCCCAGAATAACAGGACTGTATATAACACCCAGAATAACAGGACTGTATATAACACCCCAGAATAACAGGACTGTATATAACACCCAGAATAACAGGACTGTATATAACACCCAGAATAACAGGACTGTATATAACACCCCAGAATAACAGGACTGTATATAACACCCAGAATAACAGGACTGTATATAACACCCCAGAATAACAGGACTGTATATAACACCCCAGAATAACAGGACTGTATATAACACCCAGAATAACAGGACTGTATATAACACCCCAGAATAACAGGACTGTATAAACACCCCAGAATAACAGGACTGTATATAACACCCAGAATAACAGGACTGTATATAACACCCCAGAATAACAGGACTGTATATAACACCCCAGAATAACAGGACTGTATATAACACCCCAGAATAACAGGACTGTATATAACACCCCAGAATAACAGGACTGTATATAACACCCAGACTAACAGGACTGTATATAACACCCCAGAATAACAGGACTGTAATAACACCCCAGAATAACAGGACTGTATATAACACCCAGATAACAGGACTGTATATAACACCCAGAATAACAGGACTGTATATAAACCCCAGAATAACAGGACTGTATATAACACCCCAGAATAACAGGACTGTATATAACACCCCAGAATAACAGGACTGTATATAACACCCAGAATAACAGGACTGTATATAACACCCCAGAATAACAGGACTGTATATAACACCCCAGAATAACAGGACTGTATATAACACCCCAGAATAACAGGACTGTATATAACACCCCAGAAAAGGACTGTATATAACACCCAGAATAACAGGGCTGTATATAACACCCCAGAATAACAGGACTGTATATAACACCCCAGAATAACAGGACTGTATATAACACCCCAGAATAACAGGATGTATATAACACCCCAGAATAACAGGACTGTATATAACACCCAGAATAACAGGACTGTATATAACACCCCAGAATAACAGGACTGTATAACACCCCAGAATAACAGGACTGTATATAACACCCCAGAATAACAGGACTGTATATAACACCCCAGAATAACAGGACTGTATATAACACCCAGAATAACAGGACTGTATATAACACCCCAGAATAACAGGACTGTATATAACACCCCAGAATAACAGGACTGTATATAACACCCCAGAATAACAGGACTGTATATAACACCCCAGAATAACAGGACTGTATATAACACCCAGAATAACAGGACTGTATATAACACCCCAGAATAACAGGACTGTATATAACACCCCAGAATAACAGGACTGTATATAACACCCAGAATAACAGGACTGTATATAACACCCCAGAATAACAGGACTGTATATAACACCCCAGAATAACAGGACTGTATATAACACCCAGAATAACAGGACTGTATATAACACCCCAGAATAACAGGACTGTATATAACACCCCAGAATAACAGGACTGTATATAACACCCCAGAATAACAGGACTGTATATAACACCCAGAATAACAGGACTGTATTAACACCCAGAATAACAGGACTGTATATAACACCCCAGAATAACAGGACTGTATATAACACCCCAGAATAACAGGACTGTATATAACACCCAGAATAACAGGACTGTATATAACACCCCAGAATAACAGGACTGTATATAACACCCCAGAATAACAGGACTGTATATAACACCCCAGAATAACAGGACTGTATATAACACCCAGAATAAAGGACTGTATATAACACCCAGAAAACAGGACTGTATATAACACCCCACAATAACAGGACAGTATATAACACCCCAGAATAACAGGACTGTATATAACACCCAGAATAACAGGACTGTATATAACACCCAGAATAACAGGACTGTATATACACCCAGAATAACAGGACTGTATATAACACCCCAGAATAACAGGACTGTATATAACACCCAGAATAACAGCACTGTATATAACACCCAGAATAACAGGACTGTATATAACACCCCAGAGTAACAGGACTGTATATAACACCCCAGAATAACAGGACTGTATATAACACCCAGAATAACAGCACTGTATATAACCCCAGAATAACAGGACTGTATATAACCCCCAGAATAACAGGACTGTATATAACACCCCAGAATAACAGGACTGTATATAACACCCCAGAATAACAGGACTGTATATAAACCCAGAATAACAGGACTGTATATAACACCCCAGAATAACAGGACTGTATATAACACCCAGAATAACAGGACTGTATAAACACCCAGAATAACAGGACTGTATATAACACCCCAGAATAACAGGACTGTATATAACACCCCAGAATAACAGGACTGTATATAACACCCCAGAATAACAGGACTGTATATAACACCCAGAATAACAGGACTGTATATAACACCCCAGAATAACAGGACTGTATATAACACCCAGAATAACAGGACTGTATATAACACCCAGAATAACAGGACTGTATATAACACCCAGAATAACAGGACTGTATATAACACCCAGAATAACAGGACTGTATATAACACCCAGAATAACAGGACTGTATATAACACCCCAGAATAACAGGACTGTATATAACACCCAGAATAACAGGACTGTATATAACACCCCAGAATAACAGGACTGTATATAACACCAGAATAACAGGACTGTATATAACACCCCAGAATAACAGGACTGTATATAACACCCAGAATAACAGGACTGTATATAACACCCCAGAATAACAGGACTGTATATAACACCCCAGAATAACAGGACTGTATAACACCCCAGAATAACAGGACTGTATATAACACCCGAATAACAGGACTGTATATAACACCCAGAATAACAGGACTGTATATAACACCCAGAATAACAGGACTGTATATAACACCCAGAATAACAGGACTGTATATAACACCCCGAATAACAGGACTGTATATAACACCCAGAATAACAGGACTGTATATAACCCCAGAATAACAGGACTGTATATAACACCCCAGAATAACAGGACTGTATATAACACCCCAGAATAACAGGACTGTATATAACACCCCAGAATAACAGGACTGTATATAACACCCCAGAATAACAGGACTGTATAAACCCCCAGAATAACAGGACTGTATATACACCCCAGAATAACAGGACTGTATATAACACCCCAGAATAACAGGACTGTATATAACACCCCAGAATAACAGGACTGTATATAACACCCCAGAATAACAGGACTGTATTAACACCCAGAATAACAGGACTGTATATAACACCCCAGAATAACAGGACTGTATATAACACCCCAGAATAACAGGACTATAAACACCCCAGAATAACAGGACTGATATAACACCCCAAATAACAGGACTGTATATAACACCCAGAATAACAGGACTGTATATAACACCCCAGAATAACAGGACTGTATATAACACCCAGAATAACAGGACTGTATATAACACCCCAGAATAACAGGACTGTATATAACACCCAGAATAACAGGACTGTATATAACACCCCAGAATAACAGGACTGTATATAACACCCCAGAATAACATAACAGAATAACAGGACTGTAATAACACCCAGAATAACAGGACTGTATATAACACCCCGGAATAACAGGACTGTATATAACACCCAGAATAACAGGACTGTATATAACACCCCAGAATAACAAGACTGTATATAACACCCAGAATAACAGGACTGTATATAACACCCAGAATAACAGGACTGTATATAACACCCAGAATAACAGGACTGTATATAACACCCAGAATAACAGGACTGTATATAACACCCAGAATAACAGGACTGTATATAACACCCCGAATAACAGGACTGTATATACACCCCAGAATAACAGGACTGTATATAACACCCCAGAATAAAAGGATGTATATAACACCCCACAATAACAGGACAGTATAACACCCAATAACAGGACTGTATATAACACCCCAGAATAACAGGACTGTTCATAACACCCAGAATAACAGGACTGTATATAACACCCCAGAATAACAGGACTGTTCATAACACCGCAGAATAACAGGACTGTATATAACACCCCAGAATAACAGGACTGTATATAACACCCAGAATAACAGGACTGTATATAACACCCCAGAATAACAGGACTGTATATAACACCCAGAATAACAGGACTGTATATAACACCCCAGAATAACAGGACTGTATATAACACCCAGAATAACAGGACTGTATATAACACCCCCAGAATAACAGGACTGTATATAACACCCCAGAATAACAGGACTGTATATAACACCCAGAATAACAGGACTGTATATAACACCCAGAATAACAGGACTGTATATAACACCCCAGAATAACAGGACTGTATATAACACCCAGAATAACAGGACTGTATATAACACCCAGAATAACAAGACTGTATATAACACCCAGAATAACAGGACTGTATATAACACCCAGAATAACAGGACTGTATATAACACCCCAGAATAACAGGACTGTATATAACACCCAGAATAACAGGACTGTATATAACACCCAGAAACAGGACTGTATAACACCCAGAATAACAGGACTGTATATAACACCCAGAATAACAGGACTGTATATAAACACCCCAGAATAACAGGACTGTATATAACACCCCAGAATAACAGGACTGTATATAACACCCCAGAATAAAAGGATGTATATAACACCCCACAATAACAGGACAGTATATAACACCCACAATAACAGGACTGTATATAACACCCCAGAATAACAGGACTGTCATAACACCGCAGAATAACAGGACTGTATATAACACCCCAGAATAACCGGACTGTATATAACACCCCAGAATAACAGGACTGATATAACACACCAGAATAACAGGACTGTATATAACATCCCAGAATAACAGGACTGTGTATAACACCCCAGAATAACAAAACTGTATATAACACCCCAGAATAACAGGACTGTATATAACACCCCAGAATAACAGGACTGTATACAGTATAACACCCAGAATAACAGGACTGTATATAACACCCCAGAATAACAGGACTGTATATAACACCCAGACTAACAGGATTGTATATAACACCCCAGAATAACAGGACTGTATATAACACCCCAGAATAACAGGACTTATAGAACTCCCCAGAATAACAGGACTGTATATAACACCCCAGAATAACAGGACTGTATATAACACCCAGAATAACAGGACTGTATATAACACCCCAGAATAATAGGACTGTATATAACACCCAGAATAACAGGACTGTATATAACACCCCAGAATAACAGGACTGTATATAACACCCAGAATAAAAGGACTGTATATAACACCCCCAGAATAACAGGACTGTATATAACACCCAGAATAACAGGACTGTATATAACACCCCAGAATAACAGGACTGTATATAACACCCCAGAATAACAGGACTGTATATAACACCCAGAATAACAGGACTGTATATAACACCCCCAGAATAACAAGACTGTATATAACACCCAGAATAACAGGACTGTATATAACACCCAGAATAACAGGACTGTATATAACACCCCAGAATAACAGGACTGTATATAACACCCGAATAACAGGACTGTATATAACACCCAGAATAACAGGACTGTATATAACACCCAGAATAAAGGACTGTATATAACACCCCAGAATAACAGGACTGTATATAACACCCCAGAATAACAGACTGTATATAACACCCCAGAACATATATAAGATTGTATAACACCCCACAATAACAGGACAGTATATAACACCCCACAATAACAGGACTGTATATAACCCCCATAACAGGACTGTTCATACCCGCAGAATACATAACGACTGTATATAACACCCCAGAATAACAGGACTGTTCATAACACCGCAGAATAACAGGACTGTATATACACCCCAGAATAACAGGATTTATAGAACTCCCCAGAATAACAGGACTGTATATAACACCCCAGAATAAGGACTGTATATAACACCCATAATACAGGACTGTATATAACACCCCAGAATAACAGACTGTATATAACACCCAGAATAACAGGACTGTATATACACCCCAGATAACAGGACTGTATATAACACCCAGAATAACAGGACTGTATATAACACCCCAGAATAACAGGACTGTATATAACACCCAGAATAACAGACTGTATATACACCCAGAATAACAGGACTGTATATAACACCCCAGAATAACAGACTGTATATAACACCCAGAAACAGGACTGTATATAACACCCCCGAATAACAGGACTGTATATACACCCAGAATAACAGGACTGTATATAACACCCAGAATAACAGGACTGTATATACACCTAGAATAACAGGACTGTATATAACACCCCAGAATATCAGGACTGTATATAACACCCAGAATAACAGGACTGTATATAACACCCTAGAATAACAGGACTGTATATTACACCCCAGAATAACAGAACTGTATAACACCCCAGAATAAAGGATTGTATATAACACCCCACATAACAGAGACAGTAATAACACCCCACAATAACATACTGTATTAACACCCCAGAATAACAGGACTGTTCATAACACCGCAGAATAACAAGACTGTATATAACACCCCAGAATAACCGGACTGTATTAACACCCAGAATAACAGGACTGTATATAACACCCCAGAATAACAGGACTGTATATAACACCTCAGAATACCGGACTGTATATAACACCCCGAATAACAGGACTGTATATAACACCCAGAATAACAGGACTGTATATAACACCCCAGAATAACAGGACTGTATATAACACCCAGAATAACAGGACTGTATATAACACCCCAGAATAACAGGACTGTATATAACACCCCAGAATAACAGGACTATACATAACACCCAGAATAACAGGACTGTATATAACACCCCAGAATAACAGGACTGTATATAACACCCCAGAATAACAGTACTAGACATACATAACACCCCCAGAAACAGGACTGTAATAACACCCCAGAATAACAGGACTGTATATAACACAGCAATAACAGGACTGTATATAACACCCAGAATAACAGGACTGTATATAACACCCAGAATAACAGGACTGTATATAACACCCCAGAATAACAGGACTGTATATAAACCCCAGAATAACAGGACTGTATATAACACCCCAGAATACAGGATTGTATATAACACCCCAATAACAGGACAGTATATAACACCCACAATAACAGGCTGTATATAACACCCAGAATAACAGGACTGTATATAACACCCAGAATAACAGGACTGTATATAACACCCAAACTAGAATACAGGACTGTATATAACACCCCCAGAATAACAAGACTGTATATAACACCCAGAATAACAGGACTGTATAGCACCCAGAATAACAGGACTGTATATAACACCCCAGAATAACAGGACTGTATATAACACCCAGAATAACAGGACTGTATATAACACCCAGAATAACAGGACTGTATAACACCCCGGAATAACAGGACTGTATATAACACCCAGAATAACAGGACTGTATATAACACCCCCAGAATAACAACTGTATATAACACCCGATAACAGGACTGTATATAACACCCCAGAATAACCGGACTGTATATAACACCCAGAATAACAGGACTGTATATAACACCCCAGAATAACAGGACTGTTATAACATCCCAGAATAACAGGACTGTGTATAACACCCCAGAATAACAGGACTGTATATACACCCCAGAATAACAGGACTGTATATAACCCCCAGAATAACAGGACTTATAGAACTCCCCAGAATAACAGGACTGTATATAACACCCCAGAATAACAGGACTGTATATAACACCCAGAATAACAGGACTGTATATAACACCCCAGAATAACAGGACTGTATATAACACCCAGAATAACAGACTGTATATAACACCCCAGAATAACAGGACTGTATATAACACCCAGAATAAAGGACTGTTATATAACACCCAGATAACAGGACTGTATATAACACACAGATGAATACAGGACTGTATACTAACACCCCGGAATAACAGGACTGTATATAACACCCAGAATAACAGGACTGTATATAACACCCAGAATAACAGGACTGTATATAACACCCCAGATAACAGGACTGTATATGACACCCCAGAATAACAGGACTGTATATAACACCCAGATAAAGGATTGTATATAACACCCCACAATAACAGGACAGTATATAACACCCCACAATAACAGGACTGTATATAACACCCCAGAATAACAGGACTGTTCATAACACCGCAGAATAACAGGACTGTATATAACACCCCAGAATAACAGGACTGTTCATAACACCGCAGAATAACAGGACTGTATATAACACCCCAGAATAAACAGGACTGTATATAACACCAGAATAACAGGACTGTATATAACACCCCAGAATAACAGGACTGTATATAACACCCAGAATAACAGGACTGTATATAACACCCCAGAATAACAGGACTGTATATAACACCCCAGAATAACAGGACTGTATATAACACCCAGAATAACAGGACTGTATATAACACCCCCAGAATAACAGGACTGTATATAACACCCAGAATAACAGGACTGTATATAACACCCAGAATAACAGGACTGTATATAACACCCCAGAATAACAGGACTGTATAACACCCAGAATAACAGGACTGTATATAACACCCCCAGAATAACAAGAGTGTATATAACACCCAGAATAACAGGACTGTATATAACACCCAGAATAACAGGACTGTATATAACACCCCAGAATAACAGGACTGTATATAACACCCAGAATAACAGGACTGTATATAACACCCAGAATAACAGGACTGTATATAACACCCAGAATATCAGGACTGTATATAACACCCAGAATAACAGGACTGTATATAACACCCCAGAATAACAGGACTGTATATAACACCCCAGAATAACAGGACTGTATATAACACCCCAGAATAAAAGGATTGTATATAACACCCCACAATAACAGGACAGTATATAACACCCCACAATAACAGGACTGTATATAACACCCCAGAATAACAGGACTGTTCATAACACCGCAGAATAACAGGACTGTATATAACACCCCAGAATAACCGGACTGTATATAACACCCCAGAATAACAGGGCTGTATATAACACCCCAGAATAACAGGATTGTATATAACACCCCAGAATAACAGGACTGTATATAACACCCCAGAATAGCCACAACACGCACAACCTTGAGGCGGATGGGCTACAACAGCAGAAGACCCCACCGGGTACCACTCATCTCCACTACAAATAGGAAAAAGAGGCTACAATTTGCACGAGCTCACCAAAATTGGACTGTTGAAATGGTTTCTTGAACATGACAATGAGGTCACTGCACTAAAATGGCCCCACAGTCACCAGATCTCAACCCAATAGAGCATCTCTGGGATGTGGTGGAACGGGAGCTTCGTGCCCTGGATGTGCATCCCTCAAATCTCCACCAACTGCAAGATGCTATCCTATCAATATGGGCCAACATTTCTAAAGAATGCTATCAGCACCTTGTGGAGTCAATGCCACGTAGAATTAAGGCAGTTCTGAAGGCAAAAGGGGGTCCAACACCGTATTAGTATGGTGTTCCTAATAATTCTTTAGGTGACTGTATATAACTCCATACCCCATCTGCTTGTTAACAAGGTATATAGCATGAAATGTGACATAAATAGAACATTGTAAAACCATTACATTACTAACCAATTTAATACCGCCAAGGTCTGGGCTACTACACCACCCTAAAAAGATTTGTTTCTAGGGATTGCCTAAACTATGGGTGTTGGGAATTAACTTAATTGCTTGGAGTAGGATGTTCCAGAGAACTGGTGCAGCTTGGGAGAAGCCTTGGAGCTGGGAGTGAGAGGTTTGGATTATGATGGATGTTAAATCGTAAATCATTTGCAGAGCATAGGTAGGATGGCAGACAGAAAAGAGGGAAAAGATGTAGGGGGCAGCACTATGGAGAGCTCTGTGAGTGAGAAGCAGGATGGATGGGAGTAGTAGTGGCTCCGGTTATCAGTCTATCACAATGGCTGTCCCCTCTCCCTCTGTTGCTCCCTAGAGCCAGTGCAGCGTATGGAGGGGGCACCCTTTCTTCCTTCGGGGGAAAACTCTAATTCTGGGGCTCCTGCCTTGATGGTAGCTGAGGCGCACTTGATGTTAGTTGTTTGGATGCAAGGCAGGGCACTCACAGTGCAATGGCTGGTGTATGGTGTAGAAGTCAGTAACTAGGCCAAACGTAAAGGTGTTATCCCATGATTAATGTAAAAAATACAAATCAGAGATCGCATAATACATACTTAATACGGTTGAAAAAATACATAAGTCCATCAAGTTCAACCAAGGATCCCAGAATCCCAGAAGGAAGTGAGACTCAGATTTCTACACGTTGTCATAAGCATTAATGTAATTTACTTTTAAGAATTCATCTAAACCCTTGTATAAACCCGTCCACTGTTCCTGCTGTGACCACGTCCCGAGGTCTCTATTCCACAGATTCACAGTTCCTACAGTAAAGAAGCTTTGACGCTTCTGGAGACTGAACTTTTTCTTCTCCAGATGAGGCCGCACCAACGCTTTGTGAAGTGGTAATGTTACATCCCTGCCCCGCCAGTCCATGCCTCGTTTAATGCATGACAATATCCTGGAAGCCTTAGAAGCAGCTGATTGACCTCGCTACATCTACTGCTGCCCCTCTGTCCAGGCTTCTACTCACCTAGCTACATCCACTGCTGCCCCTCTATCCAGGCTACTACTCACCTCACTACATCCACTGCTGCCCCTCTGTCCAGGCTTCTACTCACCTCACTACATCCACAGCCGCCCCTCTGTCCAGGCTTCTACTCACCTCACTACATCCACAGCCGCCCCTCTGTCCAGGCTTCTACTCACCTCACTACATCCACAGCCGCCCCTCTGTCCAGGCTTCTACTCACCTCACTACATTCACAGCCGCCCCTCTGTCCAGGCTTCTACTCACCTCACTACATCCACAGCCACCCCTCTATCCAGTGTACTACTTACCTCACTACATCCACAGCCACCCCTCTATCCAGTGTACTACTTACCTCACTACATCCACTGCTGCCCCTCTGTCCAGGCTTCTACTCACCTCACTACATCCACAGCCGCCCTTCTGTCCAGGCTTCTACTCACCTCGCTACATCCACAGCCACCCCTCTATCCAGTGTACTACTTACCTCACTACATCCACAGCCACCCCTCTATCCAGTGTACTACTTACCTCACTACATCCACTGCTGCCCCTCTGTCCAGGCTTCTACTCACCCCGCTACATCCACTGCTGCCCCTCTGTCCAGGCTTCTACTCACCTCACTACATCCACAGCCGCCCCTCTATCCAGTGTACTACTTACCTCACTACATCCACTGCTGCCCCTCTGTCCAGGCTTCTACTCACCTCACTACATCCACAGCCACCCCTCTATCCAGTGTACTACTTATCTCACTACATCCACAGCCACCCCTCTATCCAGTGTACTACTTACCTCACTACATCCACTGCTGCCCCTCTGTCCAGGCTTCTACTCACCTCACTACATCCACAGCCGCCCCTCTGTCCAGGCTTCTACTCACCTAGCTACATCCACTGCTGCCCCTCTATCCAGGCTACTACTCACCTCACTACATCCACTGCTGCCCCTCTGTCCAGACTACTACTCACCTCACTACATCCACAGCCGCCCCTCTGTCCAGGCTTCTACTCACCTCACTACATTCACAGCCGCCCCTCTGTCCAGGCTTCTACTCACCTCACTACATCCACAGCCACGCCTCTATCCAGTGTACTACTTACCTCACTACATCCACAGCCACCCCTCTATCCAGTGTACTACTTACCTCACTACATCCACTGCTGCCCCTCTGTCCAGGCTTCTACTCACCTCACTACATCCACAGCCGCCCTTCTGTCCAGGCTTCTACTCACCTCGCTACATCCACAGCCACCCCTCTATCCAGTGTACTACTTACCTCACTACATCCACAGCCACCCCTCTATCCAGTGTACTACTTACCTCACTACATCCACTGCTGCCCCTCTGTCCAGGCTTCTACTCACCCCGCTACATCCACTGCTGCCCCTCTGTCCAGGCTTCTACTCACCTCACTACATCCACAGCCGCCCCTCTGTCCAGGCTTCTACTCACCTCACTGCATCCACAGCCGCCCCTCTGTCCAGGCTACTACTCCCCTCACTACATCCACAGCCGCCCCTCTATCCAGTGTACTACTTACCTCACTACATCCACTGCTGCCCCTCTGTCCAGGCTTCTACTCACCTCACTACATCCACAGCCACCCCTCTATCCAGTGTACTACTTATCTCACTACATCCACAGCCACCCCTCTATCCAGTGTACTACTTACCTCACTACATCCACTGCTGCCCCTCTGTCCAGGCTTCTACTCACCTCGCTACATCCACTGCTGCCCCTCTGTCCAGGCTTCTACTCACCTCACTACATCCACAGCCGCCCCTCTATCCAGTGTACTACTTACCTCACTACATCCACTGCTGCCCCTCTGTCCAGGCTTCTACTCACCTCACTACATCCACAGCCACCCCTCTATCCAGTGTACTACTTATCTCACTACATCCACAGCCACCCCTCTATCCAGTGTACTACTTACCTCACTACATCCACTGCTGCCCCTCTGTCCAGGCTTCTACTCACCTCGCTACATCCACTGCTGCCCCTCTGTCCAGGCTTCTACTCACCTCGCTACATCCACAGCTGCCCCTCTCTCCAGGCTACTACTTACCTCACTATATCCACAGCCGCCCCTCTGTCCAGGCTTCTACTCACCTCACTACATCCACAGTCTCCCCTCTGTCCAGGCTACTACTTACCTCACTACATCCACAGCCGCCCCTCTGTCCAGGCTTCTACTTACCTCACTACATCCACAGCCTCCCCTCTGTCCAAGCTTTTACTCACCTCACTACATCCACAGCCGCCTCTCTGTCCAGGCTTCTACTTACCTCACTACATCCACAGCCGCCCCTCTGTCCAGGCTACTACTCACCTCACTACATCCACAGCCACCCCTTTGTCCAGGGTACTATTCACTTCACAACATCCACAGCTGCCCCTCTGTCCAGGCTTCTACTCACCTCACTACATCCACAGCCGCCCTTCTGTCCAGGCTTCTACTCACCTCGCTACATCCACAGCCGCCCTTCTGTCCAGGCTTCTACTCACCTCACTACATCCACAGCCGCCCCTCTGTCCAGGCTTCTACTCACCTCCCTACATCCACAGCCTCCCCTCTGTCCAGGCTACTACTTACCTCACTACATCCACAGCCGCCCCTCTGTCCAGGCTTCTACTCACCTCACTACATCCACAGTCTCCCCTCTGTCCAGGCTACTACTCACCTCACTACATCCACAGCCTCCCCTCTGTCCAGGCTACTACTCACCTCACTACATCCACAGCTGCCCCTCTGTCCAGGCTACTACTTACCTCACTACATCCACAGCCGCCCCTCTGCCCAGGCTTCTACTCACCTCACTACTTCCACAGCCGCCCCTCTGCCCAGGCTTCTGCTCACCTCACTACATCCACAGCCGCCCCTCTGTCCAGGCTTCTACTCACCTCACAACATCCACAGCCGCCCCTCTGTCCAGGCTTTTACTCACCTCACTACATCCACAGCCGCCCCTCTGTCCAGGCTTCTACTCACCTCACTACATCCACAGCCGCCCCTCTGTCCAGGCTTCTACTCACCTCACTACATTCACAGCCACGCCCCTCTGTCCAGGCTACTACTCACCTCACAACATCCACAGCTGCCCTTCTGTCCAGGCTTCTACTTACCTCACTACATCCACAGCCTCCCCTCTGTCCAGGCTACTACTCACCTCACTACATCCACAGCCGCCCCTCGGTCCAGGCTTCTACTCACCTCACTACATCCACAGCCGCCCTTCTGTCCAGGCTTCTACTCACCTCACTACATCCACAGCCACCTCTCTGTCCAGGCTTCTACTCACCTCACTACATCCACAGCCGTTCCTCTGTCCAGGCTACTACTCACCTCACTACATCCACAGCCGCACCTCTGTCCAGGCTTCTACTCACCTCGCTACATCCACTGCTGCCCCTCTGTCCAGGCTTCTACTCACCTCGCTACATCCACTGCTGCCCCTCTGTCCAGGCTTCTACTCACCTCGCTACATCCACAGCCGCCCCTCTGTCCAGGTTTCTATTTACCTCACTATATCCACAGCCACCCCTCTCTCCAGGCTTCTACTTACCTCACTACATCCACAGCCGCCCCCCTGTCCAGGCTTCTATTTACCTCACTATATCCACAGCTGTCCCTCTGTCCAGGCTTCTACTCACCTCGCTACATCCACTGCTGCCCCTCTGTCCAGGCCTCTACTCACCTTACAACATCCACAGCCGCCCCTCTGTCCAGGCTTCTATTTACCTTACTATATCCACAGCCGCCCCTCTCTCCAGGCTTCTACTTACCTCACTACATCCACAGCCGCCCCTCTGTCCAGGCTTCTATTTACTCATCTCCTCATAAAAGCAAATCAGATTAATGTGACAACTTCTGTCCCTGGTAAACCCATGCTGGTTATCACTTATGATATTATTTACAGTCACATACTCCTGTATATAGTCCCTTAAGAGTCCTTCAAACATTTTTCCCACAACAGAAGTTAAACTAACTGGTCTATAATTACCTGTGGAGGACCTGGAGCTTTTTTTGAATATGGGCACCACATTTGCCTTTGCGCCAATTACTTGGCCCTGTACCAGTACCTAGAGAATCTTTAAAAATTATAAACAGGGGCACAGCAATGACTGAACTGAGCTCTTTTAGCACTGTTGGGTCTATTCCATCTGGACCTGGAGCCTTGTTCACATTTACCTTATTTAACTTCTCTTGGACCATATCTACAGTTATCCAATTGAGTATATCACTGGATGTACTAACAGCCCCAGCACCACAGATATCAGCTCCCTTCTCTTCTTTTATATATACAGAGCTAAAAAAACATTTAGTAACTCTGCCTTTTCCTTATCTTCAGTGACTAACCCCCCTCTACCATTATTTAGGAGACCTACCTGCTCAGAGCTAGGTTTTTTAGCATTTATATATTTAAAGAATTTTTGGGGGATTTGTTATTTTGCCATCTGCTGTTAGTTTTTTATTTTTGCAGATTTTATCTCCTTTTTACAGATTTTATTAAGCCTTTTGTAAACTTCAAAGGCTACAGCTGACCCCTCAGATTTGTACTTTTTAAATGCCCTTTATTGTCAGTTATTGACCTTTTTACAGTAGCTGTAAGCCATGGTGGGGTGGGGGGGGGGTAATTTTAGCCATTTATACTTATTACCTAAAGGAATAAAATTTTTAGTGCAATTACTCAATGTGGATTTAAAGCTCTCCCATTTATCCTCAGTATTACTATGTGACAGTAGCAGCTCCCAGTCTATGCCCTGACTTTTTTAAAATTCAGTCTTTTTGCTTTGCCTGACAGAGTTTACTTTTTAGGCCCCTTTCAAACGGGCGAGAATTTCGTGCAGGTAAAATGCGTGAGGTGAACGCATTGCACCCGTACTGCATCCAGACCCATTCACTTCTATGGGGCTGTGCACATGAGCGGTGATTTTCACGCATCACTTGTGCGTTGCATGAAAATCGCAGCATGCTCTATATTGTGCGTTTTTTACGCAACGCAGGCCCCATAGAAGTGAATGGGGCTGCGTGAAAATCGCAAGCATCCGCAAGCAAGTGCGGTTGCTAGGAGACGATCGGGATGGGGAACCGATCATTATTATTTTCCCTTATAACATGGTTATAAGGGAAAATAATAGCATTCTTAATACAGAATACCTAGTAAAATAGTGATGGAGGGGTTAAAAAAAATAATAATTTATAAACTAACCTTAATCCACTTGAACACGCAGCCTGGCATGTCTTCTTTCTTTTTTTATGAAAAGGACCTGTGGTGACATCACTGAGCTCATCACATAGTCCATCACCATGGTACTGGACCGTGTGATGAGCGCAGTGATGTCATCAAAGATCCTTTTGCCAGGTTCTAAAGAAAGTAGAAAGAAGAAGAGATCCGCTACGCGATCAAGTGGATGGAGTGAGTTAAATTAGTTTATTATTTTTAACCCCTTAATGGACATTTTACTAAGCATTCTGTATTAAGAATGCTATTATTTTCCAATTTTAACAATGTTATATGGGAAAATAATAAAATCTACAGAACACCGATCCCAAGCCTAAATTTCTGTGAAGAAGTCCGGGTTCAGGTCTGGGTACCAAACATGGCGATTTTTCTCACGCGCGTGCAAAACGCATTAAAACTTTGCACTCGAGTTGAAAAATAGTGCATTTTCCTGCAACGTACCCGCATCTTGTCCGGCCCTCACACGTGACGCCCATGTGAAATAGTTCAGGGGGAATATAATGATATTGTGGTCACTATTATCTAATGTTTTTCGAACAGTAACATTTCCAACAAGCTCTGCATCATGTCAATCTGTTTCTAACAAAGCTAGAACCAGCCCTGCACCTCACATGGATCCAGAGATCTCCACATTCATTGTTCTGCTCGATTTATATGAAGCTGACAGCTCAGGGGATATGTCCTTTCTGCTGGAGCTAAGGGTGTGTGTCCTTTCTGCTGGAGCTAAGGGGGTGTGTTCTTTCTGCTGGAGCTAAGGGGGTGTGTTCTTTCTGCTGGAGCTAAGGGGGTGTGTTCTTTCTGCTGGAGCTAAGGGGGTATGTTCTTTCTGCTGGAGCTAAGGGGGTGTGTTCTTTCTGCTAGAGCTAAGGGGGTATGTTCTTTCTGCTGGAGCTAAGGGGGTGTGTTCTTTCTGCTGGAGCTAAGGGTGTGTGTCCTTTCTGCTGGAGCTAAGGGGGTGTGTTCTTTCTGCTGGAGCTAAGGGTGTGTGTCCTTTCTGCTGGAGCTAAGGGGGTGGTGTGTTCTTTCTGCTGGAGCTAAGCGGGTGTGTTCTTTCTGCTGGAGCTAAGCGGGTGTGTTCTTTCTGCTGAAGCTAAGGGGGTGTGTTCTTTCTGCTGGAGCTAAGGGGGTGTGTTCTTTCTGCTGGAGCTAAGGGGGTGTGTTCTTTCTGCTGGAGCTAAGGGGGTGTGTTCTTTCTGCTGCAGCTCTCTCCCTAACTAGCCCAGGAGGCAGTTATAGGATGAATCTGAGCATTTGCCATCTCAGTAAGCTAGACAAAGAAATAAGAAGAAAAAAAAAAGAACAGCAGGTGGCGCTCTACAGATAAATTTTTTATTACATGTAATTACAAAGGTATTCAGATCCAAGTGCTGGTTTAAAAACTGTAGAATATTTTTCTGTATCTCTTTACTGTAGTGCAAATTGGAAATTGTAGTACATCCAACTATAGCAAAACACAGTTCGAACCGTTCACTGTGCAGTTCTTTCCTAGATAGCGTGCATGGATTTAGGCAAGGGCAGCAGTTATGTCCCTCTTTTCTCTCTACCTTGCTAAAGTCTCTCCCAATAGTATCTCTGGCTGGCAACAGTACTTTTGAAGTTATGCCTGTAATGCGCACAGCATCGGACAGGCTGAATGATGAGACTGGCCAGGTCATTGCTTAAGTGTGTACGGCGTCTTAACTGTGATCCCTCCATGGCAGTAAAGTCTCTATTGCCCTTAGGAGCGGTTACCTTACTGACTCCAAATCCTAGCCATACAGATTCTCAAATTCTCTCCCGTTTCCTTCTCTCCTTTATCTTTCTTGCTGAAGATGTTGAAGCAATCACACAGAGAACTGTAAGGCTGGTTTCACACGGGCGTTGCGGGAAAAGGTGCGGGTGCGTTGCGGGAACATGCGCGATTTTTCCGCTCGAGTGCAAAACATTGTAATGCGTTTTGCATGCGCGTGAGAAAAATCAGCATGTTTGGTACCCAAACCCGAACTTCTTCACAGAAATTCGGGTTTGGGTTCGGTGTTCTGTAGATTGTATTATTTTCCCTTATAACATGGTTATAAGGGAAAATAATAGAATTCTGAATACAGAATGCATAGTAAAATAGAACTGGAGGAGTTAAAAAATAATAAAAAATAATTTAACTCACCTTAATCCACTTGATCGCCAGCCGGCATCTCTTCTGTCTTCTTCTTTGCTGTGCACAGGAATAGGACCTTTGATGACGTCACTCCGGTCATCACATGGTCCGTCACATGATCTTTTACCATGGTGAGGAACCATGTGATTGGATCATGTGATGTGACGTCACCACAGGTTCTTAGCTGGCAGCTCAACATTACAGAAGAAGACAGAGATCCGCAACTACGCGATCAAGTGGACTCGGTATACATAAAGTATACATATTATGTATCGCCGCGTCCGTATCGACCGGCTCTATAAAAATATTACATGACCTAACCCCTCAGATGAACATACCGTAAAAAAAAAAACTGTGCTAAATAAACAATTTTTTTGTCACCTTACACCACAAAAAGTACAACAGCAAGCGATCAAAAAGCTGTTTGCCCACCAAAATAGTACCAATCTAACTGTCATCTCATCCCGCAAAAAATAAGCACCTACCTAAAACAATCGCCCAAAAAATAAAAAAACTATGGCTCAGAATATGGAGACACTAAAACATCTTTTGTTTTGTTTTAAAAAAGCTGTTATTGGGTAAAACTTACATAAATAAATTAAAAGTATACATATTAGGTATCGTCGCGTCCGTATCGACCTGCTCTATAAAAATATCACATGACCTAACCCCTCAGGTGAATAACGTAAAAAAATAAAAATAAAAACTGTGTAAAAAAAGCTATTTTTCTGTGTGGTAGTAGTATTTCCAGGACTGTTTCTGCAGTATAGTATTGGGGGCACAGTGGGCACAGTATTGGGGCACTATCTGTGTGGTAGTAGTATTTCTAGGGGGACTGTTTCTGCAGTATAGTATTGGGGGCACAGCAGGCACAGTATTGGGGGCACTATCTGTGTGGTAGTAGTATTTCCAGGGGGACTGTTTCTGCAGTATAGTATTGGGGGCACAGTCGGCACAGTATTGGGGCACTATCTGTGTGGTAGTAGTATTTCTAGGGGGACTGTTTCTGCAGTATAGTATTGGGGGCACAGCAGGCACAGTATTGGGGGCACTATCTGTGTGGTAGTAGTATTTCCAGGGGGACTGTTTCTGCAGTATAGTATTAGGGAGCACAGTGGGTACAGTATTGGGGGCACTATCTGTGTGGTAGTAGTATTTCCAGGGGGACTGTTTCTTCAGTATAGTATTGGGGAGCACAGCGGGCACAGTATTGGGGGCACTATCTGTGTGGCAGTAGTATTTCCAGGAAGACTGTTTCTGCAGTATAGTATTAGGGAGCACAGTGGGCACAGTATTGGGGGCACTATCTGTGTGGTAGGAGTATTTCCAGGGGGACTGTTTCTGCAGGATAGTATTGGGGAGCACAGTGGGCACAGTATTGGGGGCACTATCTGTGTGGCAGTAGTATTTCCAGGGGGACTGTTTCTGCAGTATAGTATTGGGGGCACAGCGGGCACAGTATTGGGGGCACTATCTGTGTGGCAGTAGTATTTCCAGAGGGACTGTTTCTGCAGTATAGTATTGGGGGCACAGCGGGCACAGTATTGGGGCGCTATCTGTGTGGTAGGAGTATTTCCAGGTGGACTGTTTCTGCAGTATAGTATTGGGGAGCACAGTCGGCACAGTATTGGGGGCACTATCTGTGTGGTAGGAGTATTTCTAGGGGGACTGTTTCTGCAGTACAGTATTGGGGGCAAAGTGGGCACAGTATTGGGGGCATTATCTGTGTGGCAGTAGTATTTCCAGGGGGACTGTTTCTGTAGTATAGTATTGGGGGCACAGTATTGGGGGCACTATCTGTGTGGCAGTAGTATTTCCAGAGGGACTGTTTCTGCAGTATAGTATTGGGGGCACAGCGGGCACAGTATTGGGGGCACTATCTGTGTGGTAGGAGTATTTCCAGGTGGACTGTTTCTGCAGTATAGTATTGGGGAGCACAGTCGGCACAGTATTGGGGCACTATCTGTGTGGCAGTAGTATTTCCAGGGGGACTGTTTCTGCAGTACAGTATTGGGGGCACTATCTATCTGTGTGGTAGTAGTATTTCCAGGGGGACTGTTTCTGCAGTATAGTATTGGGGGCACAGCGGGCACAGTATTGGGGCACTATCTGTGTGGTAGTAATATTTCCAGGGGGACTGTTTCTGCAGTATAGTATTGGGGGCACAGCGGGCACAGTTTTGGGGTCACTATCAGTGTGGTAGTAGTATTTCCAGGGGGACTGTTTCTGCAGTATAGTATTGGGGGCACAGTGGGCACAGTATTGGAGCACTATCTGTGTGGTAGCAGTATTTCCAGGGGGTCTGGTTCTGCAGTATAGTATTGGGGGCACAGCGGGCACAGTATTGGGGCACTATCTGTGTGGTAGTAGTATTTCAAGGGGGACTGTTTCTGCAGTATAGTATTGGGGAGCACAGCGGGCACAGTATTAGGGGCACTATCTGTGTGGTAGTAGTATTTCCAGGGGGACTGTTTTTGCAGTATAGTATTGGGGGCACAGCGGGCACAGTATTGGAGCACTTTCTGTGTGGTAGCAGTATTTCCAAGGGGTCTGGTTCTGCAGTATAGTATTGGGGGCACAGCGGGCACAGTATTGGGGCACTATCTGTGTGGTAGTAGTATTTCCAGGGGGACTTTTTCTGCAGTATAGTATTGGGGAGCACAGCGGGCACAGTATTGGGGGCACTATCTGTGTGGTAGTAGTATTTCCAGGGGGACTGTTTCTGCAGTATAGTATTGGGGGCACAGCGGGCACAGTATTGGGGCACTAGCTGTGTGGTAGTAGTATTTCCAGGGGACTGTTTCTGCAGTATAGTATTGGGGAGCACAGTGGGCACAGTATTGGGGGCACTATCTGTGTGGTAGTAGTATTTCCAGGGGGACTGTTTCTGCAGTATAGTATTGGGGAGCACAGCGGGCACAGTATTGGGGGCACTATCTGTATGGTAGTAGTATTTTCAGGGGGACTGTTTCTGCAGTATAATATTGGGAGCACAGCGCGCACAGTATTGGGGGCACTATCTGTGTGGTAGTAGTATTTCCAGGGGGACTGTTTCTGCAGTATAGTATTGGGGAGTACAGCGCGCACAGTATTGGGGGCACAGTCTGTGTGGTAGTAGTATTTCCAGGGGGACTGTTTCTGCAGTATAGTATTGGGAGCACAGTGCGCACAGTATTGGGGGCACTATCTGTGTGGTAGTAGTATTTCCAGGGGGACTGTTTCTGCAGTATAATATTGGGGAGCACAGCGCGCACAGTATTGGGGGCACTATCTGTGTGGTTGGAGTATTTCCAGGGGGTCTGGTTCTGCAGTATAGTATTGGGGGCACAGCGGGCACAGTATTGGGGGCACTATCTGTGTGGTTGTAGTATTTCCAGGGGGACTGTTTCTGCAGTATAGTATTGGGGGCACAGTCGGCACAGTATTGGGGGCACTATCTGTGTGGTAGTAATATTTCCAGGGGGACTGTTTCTGCAGTATAGTATTGGGGAGCACAGCGCGCACAGTATTGGGGGCACTGTCTGTGTGGTAGTAGTATTTCCAGGGGGACTGTTTCTGCAGTATAATATTGGGGAGCACAGCGCGCACAGTATTGGGGGCACTATCTGTGTGGTTGGAGTATTTCCAGGGGGTCTGGTTCTGCAGTATAGTATTGGGGGCACAGCGGGCACAGTATTGGGGGCACTATCTGTGTGGTAGTAGTATTTCCAGGGGGACTGTTTCTGCAGTATAGTATTGGGGGCACAGCGGGCACCGTATTGGGGGCACTATCTGTGTGGTAGTAATATTTCCAGGGGGACTGTTTCTGCAGTATAGTATTGGGGAGCACAGCGCGCACAGTATTGGGGGCACTGTCTGTGTGGTAGTAGTATTTCCAGGGGGACTGTTTCTGCAGTATAGTATTGGGGAGCACAGCGCGCACTGTATTGGGGGCACTATCTGTGTGGTAGTAGTATTTCCAGGGGGACTGTAACGGATCTCCTAGCACCCCGACCGGGTACCTCCGTCGATAGATGCTCCTAGTGCTTTCCGAGGACTCCAAGCACTCCACTTGACACCATACGCCCTGCAGACCCCACGAACCGCCGCAGCTTGGTTGGGGTCTCACCGTCCTCCACCCACGCTGGACCTACGACAAGGCTCCAGGCTCCAGTGGGTGAACCTCTCCTACAGCCAGAGAGCAGGAACAGCTCTTACAAGAGCTAGTAGTTATGCCAGGGGAGTATAGCAAATCGTCAGCGTATAGCAATCCCCCAGTTTGATCAGTTATCCAAACACCAGTCTTAACATGATGAAGGATAAAACAGGAACACTTTATTGAGGGCTACTCGCCCGTATTTATGCAGGTCCCCATCTGGTGGACACGCCCCCAGGGGACCAGAATGGAGACTGCGACACACCGAACAGAACAACACATCCCCACAATGCATCATGGTTTCTTCCTCTCTGCCCTGGCGACACCCGAGGAGCAATCCAATTATCTCTCAGGACAAAGGGGAGATCGCCAATACACATGTGGAGACAACAGGACAGACATCACCATTTAAACACACAATGTCACACCCTCCCAGCAACCACAGACATTTAACATATTCCCAGATAGCTCAAGTCTGAGTGCATATCATTAGGTGAATGGCACTCAGACCACACGAATACAATTAAACTAGCCATCTGGGTGCCCTCACATAACAAAATACAATTCCAAAGACAGATTTAAGCTGTGCGGCCGGCCTGTCTTCTTTAAAGTTAGTATGGGCCATAAACCTGAGGCAGGAGGCTGGCAACCAGCCCCCTCCAAAACACCGTGGCGAGGTTGGTTTCGTCACAGGGACTATTTCTGCAATATAGTATTGGGGGCACAGCGGGCACAGTATTGGGTGGCACTCTCTGTGTGGTAGTAGTATTTCCAGGTGGGTTGTTTCTGCAGTACAGTATTGGGGGCACAGCGGGCACAGTATTGGGGGCACTATCTGTGTGGTAGTAGTTTTTCCAGGGGGCTGTTTCTGCAGTATAGTATAGGGGGCACAGTGGGCATAGTATTGGGGGCACTATCTGTGTGGTAGTAATATTTCCAGGGGGACTATTTCTGCAGTATAGTATTGGGGAGCACAGCGCGCACAGTATTGGGGGCACTATCTGTGTGGTAGTAGTATTTCCAGGGGGGACTGTTTCTGCAATATAGTATTGGGGGCACAGCGGGCACAGTGTTGGGGGCACTATCTGTGTGGTAGTAGTATTTCCAGGGGGACTGTTTCTGCAATATAGTATTGGGGGCACAGCGGGCACAGTATTAGGGGCACTATCTGTGTGGTAGTAGTATTTCCAGGGGGACTGTTTCTAAAATATAGTATTGGGGGCACAGCGGGCACAGTATTGGGGCACTATCTTTGTGGTAGCAGTATTTCCAGGGGGACTGTTTCTGCAGTATAGTATTGGGGAGCACAGCGCGCACAGTATTGGGGGCACTATCTGTGTGGTAGTAGTATTTCCAGGGGGACTATTTCTGCAGTATAGTATTGGGGAGCACAGCGCGCACAGTATTGGGGGCACTATCTGTGTGGTAGTAATATTTCCAGTGGGACTATTTCTGCAGTATAGTATTGGGGAGCACAGCGCGCACAGTATTGGGGGCACTATCTGTGTGGTAGTAGTATTTCCAGGGGGACTGTTTCTGAAATATAGTATTGGGGGCACAGCGGGCACAGTATTGGGGCACTATCTGTGTGGTAGCAGTATTTCCAGGGGGACTGTTTCTGCAGTATAGTATTGGGGAGCACAGTCGGCACAGTATTGGGGGCACTATCTGTGTGGTAGGAGTATTTCCAGGGGGACTGTTTCTGCAGTATAGTATTGGGGAGCACAGTGGGCACAGTATTGGGGCACTATTTGTGTAGTAGGAGTATTTCCAGGGGGAATGTTTCTGCAGTATAGTATTGGGGAGCACAGCGGCCACAGTATTGGGGCACTATCTGTGTGGCAGTAGTATTTCCAGGGGGAATGTTTCTGCAGTATAGTATTGGGGGGCACAGCGGGCACAGAATTGGGGGCACTATCTGTGTGGTAGTAGTATTTCCAGGGGGACTGTTTCTGCAGTATAGTATTGGGGAGCACAGTGGGCACAGTATTGGGGCACTATTTGTGTAGTAGGAGTATTTCCAGGGGGAATGTTTCTGCAGTATAGTATTGGGGGCACAGCGGGCACAGAATTGGGGGCACTATCTGTGTGGTAGTAGTATTTCCAGGGGGACTGTTTCTGCAGTATAGTATTGGGGAGCACAGTGGGCACAGTATTGGGGCACTATTTGTGTAGTAGGAGTATTTCCAGGGGGAATGTTTCTGCAGTATAGTATTGGGGGCACAGCGCGCACAGTATTGGGGGCACTATCTATCTGTGTGGCAGTAGTATTTCCAGGGGGACTGTTTCTGCAGTATAGTATTGGGGGCACAGCGGGCACAGTATTGGGGGCACTATCTGTGTGGTAGCAATATTTCCAGGGGGACTGTTTCTGCAGTATAGTATTGGGGAGCACAGCGGCCACAGTATTGGGGGCACTATCTGTGTGGTAGTAGTATTTCCAGGGGGCTGTTTCTGCAGTATAATATTGGGGGCACAGTGGGCACAGTATTGGGGGCACTATCTGTGTGGTAGTAGTATTTCCAGGGGGGTTGTTTCTGCAGTACAGTATTGAGGGCACAACGGGCACAGTATTGGGGGCACTATCTGTGTGGTAGTAGTTTTTCCAGGGGGTTGTTTCTGCAGTATAGTATTGGGGGCACAGCGGGCACAGTATTGGGGGCACTATCTGTGTGGTAGCAATATTTCCAGGGGGACTGTTTCTGCAGTATAGTATTGGGGAGCACAGCGCGCACAGTATTGGGGGCACTATCTGTGTGGTAGTAATATTTCCAGGGGGCTGTTTCTGCAGTATAGTATTGGGGGCACAGCGGGCACAGTATTGGGGGCACTATCTGTGTGGTAGTAGTATTTCCAGGGGGACTGTTTCTGCAGTATAGTATTGGGGGCACAGCGGGCACAGTATTGGGGGCACTATCTGTGTGGCAGTAGTATTTCCAGGGGGAATGTTTCTGCAGTATAGTATTGGGGGGCACAGCGGGCACAGAATTGGGGGCACTATCTGTGTGGTAGTAGTATTTCCAGGGGGACTGTTTCTGCAGTATAGTATTGGGGGCACAGCGGGCACAGTATTGGGCACTATCTGTGTGGTAGTAGTATTTCCAGGGGGACTGTTTCTGCAGTATAGTATTGGGGGCACAGCGGGCACAGTATTGGGGGTGGCAGGAAAGGGTGTTCAGAAGATGTGAAGATGATGGAAATGTGGGAAACTAATGTCTGTTTGTCAATCTCTGCAGAGACGGGAGATGGCTGAAGAATCATCATGGCGGTCTGGTCTGAATGGAGAAGATGAGGAAAGAGAACGTCTACAACAAAGGTGACATCACTGGATGTAAGAGGTAGGGGGCGCTATGTAGGAGAGGAGATGCTCCGGCTCCCCACCCCCCCTGCCATTTGCAGAAGGAGGATTCAGAGCTGAGTGAGGACGGTCAAGGTGGGCAGCAGGCCACGGGCGGGTGACAGATGGTGGGGGGAACCACAGGCCTTGAGCAGGGTCCGGGGAGGGAGGAGAGCGGAGGAGCTTCCTGGCTGTAGCCGGCTGTCTATTGTATGATGTGAAGCAGCCAGGACAGACCCCCCTCTCCGTATGATGTGTAGAGACAGGCCGCAACTATAGAATGTCAGCGGTACAGTGTTTGCTGGGAGTGGCCTATTATATGTAGGAGGGGCTTTTAAGAATGGGCGGAGCTAAATAATTGGCATAGCGTGCTAAACCTGCCACATTTTTTGCCTTTCGGACCACCCCTAGACAAAATTCCTGGGTGCTCCCTTGTGTGAGGGAGCATATATTTGGGCATATCTACTGTGAGGGGGGCACATATCTGGGCATTATTACTGTGAGGGGGCACATATCTGGGCATTATTACTGTGAGGGGGCACATATCTGGGCATTATTACGGTGAGGGGGCACATATCTGGGCATTATTACTGTGATGGGGCACATAACTGGACATATCTACTGTGAGAGGGCACATATCTGGGCATATCTACTGTGAGGGGGGCACATATCTGGGCATTATTACTGTGAGGGGCCACATATCTGGGCATATCTACTGTGAGGGGGCACATATCTGGGCATATCTACTGTGAGGGGGCACATATCTGGGCATTATTACTGTGAGGGGGCACATATCTGGGCATTATTACTGCGAGGGGGCACATATCTGGGCATTATTACTGTAAGGGGGCACATATCTGGGCATAACTACTGTGAGGGGCACATATCTGGGCATTATTACTGTAAGGGGCACATATCTAGGCATTATTACTGTGAGGGGGCACATATCTAGGCATTATTACTGTGAGGGGGCACATATCTGGGCATTATTACTGTGAGGGGGCACATATCTAGGCATTATTACTGTAAGGGGGCACATATCTAGGCATTATTACTGTGAGGGGTCACATATCTAGGCATTATTACTGTGAGGGGGCACATATTTGGGCATTACTACTGTGAGGGGGCACATATCTGGCCATTACTACTTTGAGGGGGGAACCGATCTTGTATAACTACAGTGACAGGGACAAAGGTGGGTATAGCAGCTGTGAGGGGCCACAAGGTGGGCATTAGTACTGTGTGGTAGCACTTAGGGGAAATGTCTTAGATTACCCTGCTATACATTGGCATGGCTCAGTCTTAGGCCTCAGACACACTGTCAGTCTTTCATGGCCATTTTGCATCATTGTGTGCATTTATTTTCTTGCCGTGTGTCCGTTTTTATTGTGCGTTTTGCATCCGTTTTGCATCAGTTTTTCATGTCCGTTAAAAACGGACATGAAAAATGGATGAATTTGATTGGCAGTAATTTCTAGACCCACCCTTCTGAGAACACCCACAGAATGGTAGGCCTCAGCTAAAATAATGTCCTCCATAGTGTAGGATTTTTTTAATGCTGCCCCAGCTTTAATAATGCCCCCAGCTAAATAAAGTCCCCCACAGTGTATATCATTTATTTTTTTGCTGCCCTCAGCAATGTAGGCCCCCAGCTTTATAATGTTCCCCATGGTTTATATAATGACCCCATAGTGTCCCGGAAAAAGAAAAAAAAAAAAACCTCACCTTATCCACTTGCTTGCGCTGCAGCAGTCTCTTCTCTCTTCACAGAACGGGACCTGCCGAAGGTGCGCGATGACGTCACTGCGCGCTCCCACGTGGTTACGTCACCACACAGATCGCAGGTCCTTCGGCAGGTCCTGCTCAATGGAGAGAGAAGAGACTGCCGCATCGTGAACAAGTGGATGAGGTAATTTTGTATTTTTTTTAACCCCTAAATGACCTGTGTACCCGTTCTTAACAGCCATTAGATGGGTGCACTCCTGTCCATCGGCCGTTAAAAATGGTCCTATTGATTTCAATGGAGTTCATCCGGCGGTGAAAACAGCCAAAGATAGGACATGTCCTATTTTTGGATGGACGCTATTCACTAGCCGTTAAATGAACGGCCATGTGAATAGCCCCGTAGACTTTCAGTGGTGCTAAAAATAGCCGTGTGATGGACGTCACTTAGACGGCCGTCGCACGGCCATTTTTCACTGTCATGTGCATGTAGCCTTACAGGACCAGCACAGCGCCCCCTGCTGGTGATTTCACAGGGGCAGTCACCATCCCTTATTCTTTTTTTCTCTATCACTACAAGGACCTTATTCCGGATCCAGTGGACATCACGCCAACACAGCGACACTCTGGATGAGGTAGGACCAGATTTTATTAGTTAGGACTGGGTGAGTGTAGCCATGCATTGGGCTTAGTGTAAAAAAAGACACGCCTCTACCCCGCTACTATCTCTTAAGAGCTTTCTCACTGTCATCTGATATGATTTTGCTCATGTCTTCACAACTGTGCATTTAAAACAATGTTAAATGTAAATTTCCTTGTCATTTTCCATGTTCACCAGCAGGTGGCAGCAATGGATTGGTAAGGAATTAGTTTCCAGCTTAGCTCCCCCTCTGTGGAGGTGTGGACTGTTCCCACATCCTGCACTTGGGTGGAGAAGGAAGTTAGAGTCAGTGTGCCAGATACCCCTGTTGGGGAAGGCTGTGTGATAGCCTTCAGGAGATCCCCTGCATAGGGAAGAAAGCCAGGATCTTGTCTCGCGTGAGACATTGATCATAATACCCAGACTGAGCCCTGCAGCCTCAGCTGGATGACAAGAAAGCCTTCCCTGAGAAACTATCTGTGAGTAAAGTCCAGAGACCTAGGAGAAGTCCTATTCCTCCTCAGCTAGTCAGTCCCCACAAAGCAGAAGATAAAGAGGAGTGCAGAAGCTAAATTCCTGCCACAGTTATAGAGCTAACAAGCAGACGTCTTATCCTGCAAGCTCCAGATTTATAGTGCAGAAGATTTATTCCTGCCAACCATTGCCAAAACCTGCTGGGACCAAAGACCAAAGCTGTATTTTGCTCGGATGAAAGTTATCTTCAGTAAAGCCAAGTTTGAACTTCATCTACAGGTCTGAAAATCAATTTCTGCTGCAAAATCCCACTATTACTCCTACTATCACTACACTCAATTTATTGCAAGTGAGCCAGGAGTCCAGCCGTACCCAGGTAGGAGACACCATTGCCACCATTATCATCACCATACAGAGACATTATAGGCAATTACACCACTCTGGCATTCCTAACCTGGGAGGTGCGTTATAACACCTTGGGAGGACCCTGTAATAGTACCCTGCACACGCTGCAATTGGCGTCACAAACAAACTATAGACTATTAACTCTTAAATCTTCATTGTACTTTATGGTAGTAAAGAACCAATGGACTACAATAAAGAGAAACTGTATTTAGTTCTTGGAGAGAATGACTCCTGGTAGGTCCTTTATTTGTAGCAAAGCATATGTAAGAGATGTTTAAAGGAAGTGACATATGTTCCTCATGGTCAATATAAGACAGGAAGTGAAAGAGTGAGCTGGTGGCTGCTGCTGGAGACAGATCCAGTATATGTTCCTGTGAGAACTAGTGGAGGTGGTTGCTGCTGGAAAGAAGGGTATAATACCATAGGGATTTTCTAGGACAATAGAAGAAGAATACCACAGAGGGTTTAGAGCCAGAGCTGAGGAGTAAAGAGAAGACTTCTAGTTCATGCATGCTAAAAGTAGGGCCCGTAAATTGGAAAAGTCAGAGACCACCCGGCAGCCTGTAAGCAGAGACAGAGGTATCGCAATGGACAAGTGTGAGCACAGTGGTTGTGAAGCAAGATATTGCTGTAGTGTCCTGGAGCAGGGGTACCGTGAAGTCTGGACATTTGTGCACATGCGCCCCTGTTTCACCTAAACTTCTTACTTTTGTTCACTTTAAAGGGTTAATTCGCACTGTTTAATACTGTGTAACTGTATTTTATGTGTATGTTGTGACTTATCCTGTTCATTTGCTCTGTATTTGCAATGCTCTGTGGAAAGGGTTAATGAATACTGAGAGACTTCTGGTACTTTGAATAAGAAACTGGTAATTTTCCACAGCTGCCATAGAGTTTAAAGAGGGAAAAAGCTAGACTTGTTGTCTGGTTTTGGCTTTGTTGTTATGTCTGAAAACTTGTTTTTGTCTGTGTCATTGCCATTGAGTATCATTAAAGCTCTAATGTAAGTCTAATGTAATGTAAGTCTATGCCAGACGGGAGTGGTAACTTTGTAATTGTTTGTGTTGAGTTTCTCCACTCCACTTGCAGGATGACAGGCCGAACTGGATGGACAAATGTCTTTTTTCGGCCTTATGTACTATGTTACTATGTTACTATGTTACTATGTTACTAGAAGGTTCCAGTCTAGCTAGAAATGGTATATAAGGAGAGCAGTCAGAGCCCCTAGTGTGCTGCAGTTAGGGAACAGTGCTTGGAAGAGGGGACTCTACCAGACTACTGAGTGACCAGGAGAAGACACTGAGACGGGGATACGCTGCCACAGACCCTGGATCACCAGCCTTTGACCAGGGTAACAGCCTTCTGAAGAGAGAGGGACAGCTAGCTCAGGCCTTTCCTCAGCATGAACCCTTCTTCTGCCAGGGAGGAGACTTGAGAAGCCATCCCTATGCCTCGCCTGTATTGTTTTGCACCTGAGATCCTCCTTTAAAGAAGCACCCTGGTTACTGCAGACCCTGACTCTCTGGACTTATTTACCATTGGGGAGCACCATGCATTACCATCCCTTCCAGAGAGCACCAACATGTGGTGACACCTCGACGATGTCCGGGGGACTCAGCGTAGCGTCGACAGGGACGAGCTTCCCTAGCGTCATCCGCGATGCAGGGACCAGGAGCGGGGAGCAGGGTAAGTATATTACCTGTGAGGGGCCCGGCACATGGGGGGGCTGTTTGAGAAGTTGGATAACCTCTTTAAAGACTGTGCAGATTGTATGATACTGAACACATGGAAAGGTATCTGTGGTGATAGCGTAGCTAAGGCCATCTTTATTGCTACCACTCTCAGGAGACCAAAGAGGTCAATGCCAGGTAGTTGAGTGCAACACAAGCCAGAGGGTGACTGAGCTGTTTCTTCTTAAATTAATGGTAACATTTGCTGACAGTGTTCAAGCCGGTACCACTAACGTCTGTTGCCTGTCAAAGAATTGTAACCATATTGCACAGACTGTCTCCGCCTGATTCCTTCCATCATCCTAGAGTGGGGAGTTCCTCATACCACTTGGCAACCAAAAGATCTTCCAATTTTCTCTAAGGGGACCTGGATATGAAGACAACCCCTTACATGCATCCCTGTTGTGGATGGTGCGGTTAAGCTCCCAGGTGTTAAGAGTTCCAGGGAGGTAGAAGAGAGACTGGGGCAGTTGTAACTCACAGTTGATCTTTACCTTTGTCTCCGGCGCACAGACAATACCTAGGATTTAATATTGATGGACTATCCTAAGGCTTGGACATCAATATCATATCTGTAGGGGTCTTACACCCAGCACTCTTGAAATCACCTGTTCTGCAGTAGCTTCTTCCATTGTATAGTGGATGGAGCTGGTTAGTAACCACCTAGTAATCCACTACACAAAGGACTGAGCTGTGTAAATCCAGTCCTCTTTATAAAAAGTAAGGTCATTTAGAATTTATTCTACAGGGGAGAGGCGCACAACGTGCCTCGTCTGCCCAGGGCTCATTCTTATAAGACTTGAGGATTGATAGAATAACAACGACTCATTGGCTCCTGAGGTCCCAATGTCTTTATTTCCATACATGTGAAGTTACAGGACTGAGCTCTTCAGGATTGTCAGGATGGATCCCAGCGCCAGGATGATGGCGGCATAGCTGGACTTGATGCTGGCGCCGCCGCTGGTGTTACACAGGTCGGTGGAGCAGCAGGAGACGGAGGCAGAGGCGAGGGAGAAACCACCGCTGGTGGGAGTGCAGGACAAGGCACACGTCTTAGTGATGGAGGTGGCGGAGATCCCAGCTGCAGGGGAAAACAAAATGTGATAAACTGACCGGCTCCAGTCATGTGACTAATCAGTGAGGTCAGTAAAAGAACGCTCATTACCAGGGTTGTATATAATTATATATAGGACTACCTCCCAACTATCCCGGTTTCAGCGGGATTCCAAGACTCCTCGGGGGCACTAAGGGGCATAACTATTGTGTGGGGGCACTAAGGCGAATAACTAATATGTGGGAGCACGAAATGGACTGGGCGTGTATACATAACCATTGGGTGGAGTTAGAGGCGTCGGTCAGTGAAAAAAATAACTCCCTCAGCTCTATAACGAAGCTGCTAATATCTTTCCCCTTGGGCTTTTTAAAAGTTTGGAGACATTTATGGGCAGTCACTGGTCAGGTCCCAGCTGTGACCACTCCGGGGCCTGGGACCATAAAACTGAGATACTGAACTCACCAACAGAGACGGACGCCACCGAGGTCTCACAATAGGTTTCCCCGTTGGTGCAGTTCGCCGCAGTCAGGCAGTCGGCGTTGGTAGTTGCTGATATACAGGTATAGCACTGTAGAGAGAGAGCTGCGGATACAGGGAAGATACAGGTCACATGTAGTCAGACGTGTGTGATACTCTCTAAAGAGCAGCTGTATCTAATCTCATCATGTGTGATACTGTCTGCTAAGGTGTTTATCTAATCCTGTCCTATATGATACTGACTGCTGAGCCATGTATCTAATCCTATCCTGTGTGATACTGTCTGCTGAGCTGTGTATCTAATCCTATCCTGTGTGATACTGTCTGCTGAGCCGTGTATCTAATCCTATCCTGTGTGATACTGTCTGCTGAGCCGTGTATCTAATCCTATCCTGTGTGATACTGCCTGCTGAGCTATGTATCTAATCCTATCCTGTGTGATACTGTCTGCTGAGCTGTGTATCTAATCTCATCATGTGTGATACTGTCTGCTGAGCTGTGTATCTAATCCTATCCTGTGTGATACTGTCTGCTGAGCCGTGTATCTAATCCTATCCTGTGTGATACTGTCTGCTGAGCCGTGTATCTAATCCTATCATGTGTGATACTGTCTGCTGAGCTGTGTATCTAATCCTACCATGTGTGATACTGTCTGCTGAGCTGTGTATCTAATCCTATCCTGTGTGATACCATCTGCTGAGCTGTGTATCTAATCCTATCATGTGTGATACTGTCTGCTGAGCTATGTACAGTCATGTGAAAAAATTAGGACACCCTTTGAAAGCATGTGGTTTTTTGTAACATTTTTAATAAAAGGTTATTTCATCTCCGTTTCAACAATACAGAGAGATTAAAGTAATCCGACTAAACAAAGAAAACTGAAGAAAAGTCTTTTCAAGATCTTCTGTAAATGTCATTCTACAAAAATGCCTATTCTAACTGAGGAAAAAGATAGGACACCCTTGCCCCTAATAGCGAGTGTTACCTCCTTTGGCTGAAATAACTGCAGTGAGACGGTTCTTGTAGCCATCTACCAGTCTTCGACATCGGTCTGAGGAAATTTTACCCCACTCCTCAATGCAGAACTTTTTCAGCTGTGAGATGTTTGAGGGGTTTCTTGCACGTACAGCCCTTTTCAAGTCACCCCACAGCATCTCAATGGGATTCAAATCTGGACTTTGACTTGGCCATTCCAGGACTCTCCATTTCTTCTTTTTCAGCCAATCTTTGGTTGATTTACTAGTATGTTTTGGGTCATTGTCATGTTGCATGGTCCAGTTCCGCTTCAGCTTTAATTTTCTAACTGATGGTCTCACATGTTCTTCAAGCACCTTCTGATACACAGTAGAATTCATCGTGGATTCTATGATGGTGAGCTGACCAGGTCCTGCTGCAGCAAAGCAGCCCCAAACCATGACACTTCCACCTCCATGCTTCACAGTTGGTATGAGGTTCTTTTCTTGGAATGCTGTGTTTGGTTTACGCCAAACATGTCCTCTGCTGTTGTGTCCAAATAATTCAATTTTGGACTCATCTGTCCAAAGAACATTATTCCAGAAGTCCTGGTCTTTGTCAACTTTATCTCTGGCAAATGTCAGTCTGGCCTCGATGTTTCTCTTGGAAAGCAAAGGTTTCCTCCTTGCACACCTCCCATGCAAGTTAAACTTGTACAGTCTCTTTCTGATTGTAGAGGCATGTACTTCTACATCAACAGTAGCCAGAGCCTGCTGTAGTTCTCGAGATGACACTTTAGGGTTTTTGGAGACCTCTTTTAGCATCTTGCGGTCTGCTCTTGGGGTGAACTTGCTGGGGCGACCAGTCCTGGGCATGTTGGCAGTTGTTTTGAAAGCCCTCCACTTGTAGACTATCTTCCGGACAGTGGAATGGCTGATTTCAAAATCTTTTGAGATCTTTTTAAATCCCTTCCCAGACTCATAGGCTGCTACAATCTTTTTTCTGAAGTCCTCTGACAGCTCTTTTGCTCTCACCATGGTGCTCACTCTCACTTCAACAGTCAGGAGCACACCAAACTAAATGTCTGAGGTTTAAATAGGGCAAGCCTCATTCAACATGCAGAGTAACGATCTACTAATTATGTGCACCTGGTGTGATATACCTGTGTGAGATCTGAGCCAATTTAAGAGGGAATACATGTGAGGGTGTCCTATCTTTTTCCTCAGTTAGAATAGGCATTTTTGTAGAATGACATTTACAGAAGATCTTGAAAAGACTTTTCTTCAGTTTTCTTTGTTTAGTTGGATTACTTTAATCTCTCTGCATTGTTGAAACGGAGATGAAATAACCTTTTATTAAAAATGTTACAAAAAACCACATGCTTTCAAAGGGTGTCCTAATTTTTTAACATGACTGTATCTAATCCCATCATGTGTGATACTGTCTGCTGAGCTGTGTATCTAATCCTATCATGTGTGATACTGTCTGCTGAGCTGTGTATCTAATCCTATCCTGTGTGATACTGTCTGCTGAGCTGTGTATCTAATCCTATCCTGTGTGATACTGTCTGATGAGCTGTGTATCTAATCCTATAATGTGTGATACTGTCTGATGAGCTGTGTATCTAATCCTATGCTGTGTGATACTGCCTGCTGAGCTGTGTATCTAATCCCATCCTGTGTGATACTGTCTGCTGAGCTGTGTATCTAATCCTATCCTATATGATACTGACTGCTGAGCTGTGTATCTAATCCTATCCTATATGATACTGACTGCTGAGCTGTGTATCTAATACTATCCTGTGTGATACTGTCTGCTGAGCTGTGTATCTAATCCCATCCTGTGTGATACTGTCTGCTGAGCTGTGTATCTAATCCTATCCTATATGATACTGACTGCTGAGCTGTGTATCTAATCCTATCCTATATGATACTGACTGCTGAGCTGTGTATCTAATACTATCCTGTGTAATACTGCCTGCTGAGCTGTGTATCTAATCCTATCCTGTGTGATACTGTCTGCTGAGCTGTGTATCTAATCCTATCCTGTGTGATACTGTCTGCTGGGCTGTGTATCTAATCCTATCCTGTGTGATACTGTCTGCTGAGCTGAGTATCTAATCCTATCCTGTGTGATACCGTCTGCTGAGCTGTGTATCTAATCCTATCCTGTATGATACTGTCTGCTGAGCTGTGTATCTAATCCTATCCTGTGTGATACTGTCTGCTGAACCGTGTATCTAATCCTATCATGTGTGATACTGTCTGCTGAGCTGTGTATCTAATCCTATCCTGTGTGATACTGTCTGCTGAGCTGTGTATCTAATCCTATCCTGTGTGATACTGTCTGCTGAGCTGTGTATCTAATCCTATCCTATATGATACTGTCTGCTGAGCTGTGTATCTAATCCTATCCTGTGTGATACTGTCTGCTGAGCTGTGTATCTAATCCTATCCTATATGATACTGACTGCTGAGCTGTGTATCTAATACTATCCTGTGTGATACTGCCTGCTGAGCTGTGTATCTAATCCTATCCTGTGTGATACTGTCTGCTGAGCTGTGTATCTAATCCTATCCTGTGTGATACTGTCTGCTGAGCTGTGTATCTAATCCTATCCTGTGTGATACTGTCTGCTGAGCTGTGTATCTAATCCTATCCTGTGTGATACTGTCTGCTGAGCTGTGTATCTAATCCTCTCCTCTGTGATACTGTCTGCTGAGCTGTGTATCTAATCCTCTCCTGTGTGATACTGTCTGCTGATCTGTGTATCTAATCCTATCCTGTGTGATACTGTCTGCTGAGCTGTGTATCTAATCCTCTCCTGTGTGATACTGTCTGCTGAGCTGTGTATCTAATCCTATCCTGTGTGATACTGTCTGCTGAGCTGTGTATCTAATCCTATCATGTGTGATACTGTCTGCTGAGCTGTGTATCTAATCCTATCCTGTGTGATACCGTCTGCTGAGCTGTGTATCTAATCCTATCCTGTGTGATACTGTCTGCTGAGCTGTGTATCTAATCCTATCCTGTGTGATACTGTCTGCTGAGCTGTGTATCTAATCCTATCCTGTGTGATACTGTCTGCTGAGCTGTGTATCTAATCCTATCCTGTGTGATACTGTCTGCTGAGCTGTGTATCTAATCCTCTCCTGTGATACCGTCTGCTGAGCTGTGTATCTAATCCTATCCTGTGTGATACTGCCTGCTGAGCTGTGTATCTAATCCTATCCTGTGTGATACTGTCTGCTGAGCTGTGTATCTTATCCGGTATACAGTCCACACAGCACTACACCCCCCATCATTCTAGCAGTGCACCCATCCTGCAGGGTCTTACCTGTGGCGGCACAGAGGGCGATCACCAGGAGGAGGCTCGTGTACGCTGCCATTGTGAGCGGAGTGATGTCTGACCGGCAGCCTCCTCCTCTATATATACAGGACTTTGTGTATGTAGAAAAAGGTTTCCATGAAAACCAGAAAATTCCTTTATTCCATCCTTCTTCTAAAGCAAAGCTGTAAAGAGTGTAACCTAATCCACAGCACAACATACGTGTGTATTCTAACAACTTCTGCATGTGCGGACAAAACGCATCAATCACCCATTATATGACCTGCAACCAACAACACCCGAGTCACTCCTAACCCATGACTACAATATCAAACATACCACACAGGAAAGTATCGAGGGCACAGGGCCGTATATAACACCCCATAATAACAGGACTGTATATAACACCCCCAGAATAACAGGACTGTATATAACACCCCAGAGTAACAGGACTGTATATAACATCCCAGAATAACAGGACTGTATATAACACCCCAGAATAACAGGACTGTATATAACATCCCAGAATAACAGGACTGTATATAACTCCCCAGAATAACAGGACTGTATATAACATCCCAGAATAACAGGACTGTATATAACACCCCAGAATAACAGGGCTGTATATAACCTCCCAGAATAACAGGACTGTATATAACCTCCCAGAATAACAGGACTGTATATAACACCCCAGAATAACAGGGCTGTATATAACCTCCCAGAATAACAGGACTGTATATAACACCCCAGAATAACAGGACTGTATATAACACCCCAGAATAACAGGACTGTATATAACACCCCAGAATAACAGGACTGTATATAACATCCCAGAATAACATGACTGTATATAACACCCCAGAATAACAGGACTGTATATAACACCCCAGAATAACAGGACTGTATATAACACCCCAGAATAACAGGACTGTATATAACACCCCAGAGAGACAGGACTGTATATAACATCCCAGAATAACATGACTGTATATAACACCCCAGAATAACAGGACTGTATATAACACCCCAGAATAACAGGACTGTATATAACACCCCAGAATAACAGGGCTGTATATAACCTCCCAGAATAACAGGACTGTATATAACACCCCAGAATAACAGGACTGTATATAACACCCCAGAGAGACAGGACTGTATATAACATCCCAGAATAACATGACTGTATATAACACCCCAGAATAACAGGACTGTATATAACACCCCAGAATAACAGGACTGTATATAACACCCCAGAATAACAGGACTGTATATAACACCCAGAGAGACAGGACTGTATATAACACCCCAGAATAACAGGACTGTATATAACACCCCAGAGAGACAGGACTGTATATAACACCCCAGAATAACAGGACTGTATATAACACCCCAGAGAGACAGGACTGTATATAACACCCCAGAGAGACAGGACTGTATATAACACCCCAGAGAGACAGGACTGTATATAACACCCCAGAATAACAGGACTGTATATAACACCCCAGAGAGACAGGACTGTATATAACACCCCAGAATAACAGGACTGTATATAACTCCCCAGAGAGACAGGACTGTATATAACACCCCAGAATAACAGGACTGTATATAACACCCCAGAGAGACAGGACTGTATATAACACCCCAGATAACAGGACTGTATATAACACCCAAATAACAGGACTGTATATAACACCCAAATAACAGGACTGTATATAACACCCCAGAATAACAGGACTGTATATAACACCCCAGAATAACAGGACTGTATATAACACCCCAGAATAACAGGACTGTATATAACACCCCAGAATAACAGGACTGTATATAACCCCCAGAATAACAGGACTGTATATAACACCCCAGAATAACAGGACTGTATATAACACCCCAGAATAACAGGACTGTATATAACACCCCAGAATAACAGGACTGTATATAACACCCCAGAATAACAGGACTGTATATAACACCCCAGAATAACAGGACTGTATATAACACCCCAGAATAACAGGACTGTATATAACACCCCAGAATAACAGGACTGTATATAACACCCCAGAATAACAGGACTGTATAAACACCCCAGAATAACAGGACTGTATATAACACCCAGAATAACAGGACTGTATATAACACCAGAATAACAGGACTGTATATAACACCCCAGAATAACAGGACTGTATATAACACCCCAGAATAACAGGACTGTATATAACACCCCAGAATAACAGGACTGTATATAACACCCCAGAATAACAGGACTGTATATAACATCCCAGAATAACAGGACTGTATATAACACCCAGAATAACAGGACTGTATATAACACCCCAGAATAACAGGACTGTATATAACACCCCAGAATAACAGGACTGTATATAACACCCCAGAGAGACAGGACTGTATATAACACCCCAGAGAGACAGGACTGTATATAACACCCAAAATAACAGGACTGTATATAACACCCAGAATAACAGGACTGTATATAACACCCCAGAATAACAGGACTGTATATAACACCCCAGAATAACAGGACTGTATATAACACCCCAGAATAACAGGACTGTATATAACACCCCAGAATAACAGGACTGTATATAACACCCCAGAATAACAGGACTGTATATAACACCCCAGAATAACAGGACTGTATATAACACCCCAGAATAACAGGACTGTATATAACACCCCAGAATAACAGGACTGTATATAACACCCCAGAATAACAGGACTGTATATAACACCCCAGAATAACAGGACTGCATATAACACCCCAGAATAACAGGACTGTATATAACACCCCCAGAATAACTGGACTGTATATAACACCCCAGAATAACAGGACTGTATATAACACCCCAGAATAACAGGACTGTATATAACACTGCAGAATAACAGGACTGTATATAACACCCCAGAATAACAGGACTGTATATAACACCCCAGAATAACAGGACTGTATATAACACCCCAGAATAACAGGACTGTATATAACATCCCAGAATAACAGGACTGTATATAACACCCAGAATAACAGGACTGTATATAACACCCCAGAATAACAGGACTGTATATAACACCCCAGAATAACAGGACTGTATATAACACCCCAGAATAACAGGACTGTATATAACACCCCAGAATAACAGGACTGTATATAACACCCCAGAATACAGGACTGTATATAACACCCCAGAATAACAGGACTGTATATAACACCCCAGAATAACAGGACTGTATATAACACCCCAGAATAACAGGACTGTATATAACACCCCAGAGAGACAGGACTGTATATAACACCCCCAGAATAACTGGACTGTATATAACACCCCAGAATAACAGGACTGTATATAACACCCCAGAATAACAGGACTGTATATAACACTGCAGAATAACAGGACTGTATATAACACCCCAGAATAACAGGACTGTATATAACACCCCAGAATAACAGGACTGTATATAACATCCCAGAATAACAGGACTGTATATAACACCCAGAATAACAGGACTGTATATAACACCCCAGAATAACAGGACTGTATATAACACCCCAGAATAACAGGACTGTACAGGGAGTGCAGAATTATTAGGCAAATGAGTATTTTGACCACATCATCCTCTTTATGCATGTTGTCTTACTCCAAGCTGTATAGGCTCGAAAGCCTACTACCAATTAAGCATATTAGGTGATGTGCATCTCTGTAATGAGAAGGGGTGTGGTCTAATGACATCAACACCCTATATCAGGTGTGCATAATTATTAGGCAACTTCCTTTCCTTTTGCAAAATGGGTCAAAAGAAGGACTTGACAGGCTCAGAAAAGTCAGAAATAGTGAGATATCTTGCAGAGGGATGCAGCACTCTTAAAATTGCAAAGCTTCTGAAGCGTGATCATCGAACAATCAAGCGTTTCATTCAAAATAGTCAACAGGGTCGCAAGAAGCGCGTGGAAAAACCAAGGCGCAAAATAACTGCCCATGAACTGAGAAAAGTCAAGCGTGCAGCTGCCAAGATGCCACTTGCCACCAGTTTGGCCATATTTCAGAGCTGCAACATCACTGGAGTGCCCAAAAGCACAAGGTGTGCAATACTCAGAGACATGGCCAAGGTAAGAAAGGCTGAAAGACGACCACCACTGAACAAGACACACAAGCTGAAACGTCAAGACTGGGCCAAGAAATATCTCAAGACTGATTTTTCTAAGGTTTTATGGACTGATGAAATGAGAGTGAGTCTTGATGGGCCAGATGGCTGGATTGGTAAAGGGCAGAGAGCTCCAGTCCGACTCAGACGCCAGCAAGGTGGAGGTGGAGTACTGGTTTGGGCTGGTATCATCAAAGATGAGCTTGTAGGGCCTTTTTGGGAGACACCTTCTTCAAGCAGTGGTACAGGAAGAAGTCTGCAAGGTAAGAAAAACATGATTTTCATGCAGGACAATGCTCCATCACACGCGTCCAAGTACTCCACAACGTGGCTGGCAAGAAAGGGTATAAAAGAAGAAAATCTAATGACATGGCCTCCCTGTTCACCTGATCTGAACCCCATTGAGAACCTGTGGTCCATCATCAAATGTGAGATTTACAAGGAGGGAAAACAGTCCACCTCTCTGAACAGTGTCTGGGAGGCTGTGGTTGCTGCTGCACGCAATGTTGATGGTGAACAGATCAAAACACTGACAGAATCCATGGATGGCAGGCTTCTGAGTGTCCTTGCAAAGAAAGGTGGCTATATTGGCCACTGATTTGTTTTTGTTTTGTTTTTGAATGTCAGAAATGTATATTTGTGAATGTTGAGATGTTATATTGGTTTCACTGGTAAAAATAAATAATTGAAATGGGTATATTTGTTTTTTGTTAAGTTGCCTAATAATTATGCACAGTAATAGTCACCTGCACACACAGATATCCCCCTAAAATAGCTAAAACTAAAAACAAACTAAAAACTACTTCCAAAAATATTCAGCTTTGATATTAATGAGTTTTTTGGGTTCATTGAGAACATGGTTGTTGTTCAATAATAAAATTAATCCTCAAAAATACAACTTGCCTAATAATTCTGCACTCCCTGTAGTGTCAGTTGATATTTGGGACTTGTATCTCTCTTCAGTGTTAACTGAATTGCAAGGTTCTCTTAATTGGTAACAAACTTATAAAACATCCTAACAATCTGCTCCAATATTCCCTTTTAGTTGAGTGGCTTTTTGTATTGTTGGCTACTTTCACACTCGCCTTTGGTGGGGATCAGTCCTGGATCTGCACAGACGGATCCGTTCAGATAATACAACATCTGCATCCGTTCAGAACGGATCCGTTTGTATTATCTTTAACATAGCCAAGACGGATCCGTTTTCTATTGTGCCAGATTGTGTAATAGAAAACAGATCCGTCCCCATTGACTTACATTGTGTGTCAGAACGGATCCGTTTGGCTCCGCTTCGTCAGACGGACACCATAATGCTGCAGGCCGCCTCCAGAGCGGAATGGAGACGGAACGGAGGCAAACTGACGCATTCTGAGCGGATCCTTTTCCATTCAGAATGCATTAGGGCAAAACTGATCCGTTTTGGACCGAGTGTGAGAGCCCTGAACGGATCTCACAAACGGAAAGCCAAAACGCCAGTGTGAAAGTAGCCTTACTCATATGTAATTTGCATATATTATATTATTAAAGCGCTTTCTTTAATCTGTAGTTGTTTTCAGCAATGCTTCATGTATTTGTTACTCACGGATCCTGATACAATGAGCGCTCGTCTCCCACAGACAGAATCTTTACATGCCGGCTGAAATATGCAGCGTCTCCTCTCGTGCTTATCCGCGCGCATGCGTACTGGGATCGTTAAGATGCCAAGAGCCGGCCGGGGCTCTGCTGTACCCCAACACTGGTAGATATCGATGCACACCTTCAGCTTGGAAACCGCCACCAGACGTGTTTCAGAACCTACTGTTCCTTCCTCAGTGGTACAAGACTAATGAATGATTACTGGGACCTAACACACATGTTTTAAACCCTCTTAGGTAGGTTCAAATCTCTGGCAATCACTTAGGCCCCTTGACACGGGCGTTGCAGGAAAATGTGCGGGTGCGTTGGGGAAACACGTGCGATTTTTCCGCACGAGTGCAAAACATTGTAATGCGTTTTGCACGCGCGTGAGAAAAATCGGCATGTTTGGTACCCAAACCCGAACTTCTTCACAGAGGTTCGGGTTTGGGTTCGGTGTTCTGTAGATTGTATTATTTTCCCTTATAACATGGTTATAAGGGAAAATAATAGCATTCTGAATACAGACTGCATAGTACAATAGCGCTGGAGGGGTTAAAAAAATAAATAAAATAATTTAACTCACCTTAATCCACTTGATTGCGCAGTCGGAATCTCCTTCTGTCTTCTTTGCTGTGTACAGGAAAAGGACCTGTGGTGACGTCACTCCGGTCATCACATGGTCCATCACATGATCCATCACCATGGTAAAAGATCATGTGATGACCGGAGTGACGTCACCACAGGTCCTGTTCCTGCACACAGCAAAGAAGAAGACAGAAGAGAAGCCGGCTGCGCGATCAAGTGGATTAAGGTGAGTTACATTTTTTTTTATTTTTTTTTAACCCCTCCAGCGCTATTGTACTATGCATTCTGTATTCAGAATGCTATTATTTTCCCTTATAACCATGTTATAAGGGAAAATAATAATGATCGGGTCTCCATCCCGATCGTCTCCTAGCAACTGTGCGTGAAAATCGCACTGCATCCGCACTTGATGCGGATGCTTGCGATTTTCACGCAACCCCATTAACGTCTATGGGGCCTGCGTGACGTGAAAAACGCACAAAGAGGAGCATGCTGCGATTTTCACGCAACGCACAAGTGATGCGTGAAAATCACTGCACGTGTGCACAGTCCCATAGAAATGAATGGGTCGGTATTCAACATAGTTGTTTCATCTTCTCCTAACATATATTATACTATTAAAAAATATACAATAGAAAATAATAAAAAAAATAGAAAAATAAGAAAAAAAAATAGAAAAATAAGAAAAAAATAAGAAAAAAAGAGAAGAAAAGATAAAAAAAAAAAGGGGAAAAAAGAGAAAAGACAAAATCTTAAAAATTGATCGAAGTAGGGGGTGAGGGGAAGGCCACTGGGAGCGTCACTGCGCTGATATACAGCCTGGCATTGACGCTTCATGTCTTCACAGGTCACAACAGTTACCAAACCGGTCACACCATAGACCTTTTCTTTTCCCAAAGACACATAGAATTTGCAGTCAATCACGGGGGGACATGATACCGACGACCAGTCAGGCGCTATTTACCCGCAAAATCCTTTTCACAAACAACACATCTCAACTGAAAAAGCGAACACGAAGAGGAGCAGCCAAGCGAAGGCCCGAAACAGAAAATAGGGAAATCGCAGGCGACAACATAATGAATTTGAGACCTATTTTAAATAAACAATCTGAGAGACCATGGTTCGGTGCTCTCCCCACGACACACCCAATGTCGATAAGAGAAAATTATAAAAGTATATATATAGTTGGGGGGGCACTCAGCTAGTTAGCACTGCAAGGAATTGCACAAGTCGATAGATATATGATAATAAAAATATATTAAACAATAATATACAATTGTACAAAAATGTGATCGGTGGATGTCGAGCTGGCTGCCCTATAATGGACTAAATCCAACCAAACATCCACCAAATACGGTCCGTTACTATACCTCTGGTCAATACTCAATACCGAATTGTTTCAGCCAGACATTTACCACACGTGTGGAACGAGATCACACATGATATACATAAGAGGCATACAGATCAAGCAAACATAATATAATTGGCCAACTAATAATAAAAATAAAAATGATAATAAAAATTGAAAATAGTAAAAATAATTTATAAAAAATCCAGAAAATAAATGGAATGGTATATAAAAAACTGTTGGAGATGTAATATAGCTCCTTATAATTGTGCCAGTTGTTTAATGTATAATTCCCATATATAGAGTGTCTATAGTACATCTGTGGTTGATACAGGGTCTATATGATATTCCGGATAGTATTATAGTTTTTTAATAATAATGGTTGATTGTCAATGTCCAGCAGTATTTATAGTGCAAAAATAATATGGGAATAAGGGCAACAAAGTCCATACAGTCAGTGCTGTATCTTAATCTTAGTTCATCTTTACATTGTGCATAGGTAAGTAATCGTAAGTCACAGGAGGACTCATGAGGCAGTACATTGCCGACCCTGTAGAGGGCTAATAGTGCCTGCATTAGCAACTAAAACCCACTCACTGCGTATCTGTTGCTTTTCTGAATTGGCTTGTCAGCGTGGCGCCCCACGTGGTCCCGAGCGGTAGCACTTGTACAGATAAGGAGCGCTGTTCGAACGCAGGAGGTAGAAGTGAAGATAGTAGTCCATTCCCGTGCATTGAAGCGGTGGGGGGAAGAGGCAGACAATCGTTATCAGTTGTAGTTACTGCTGTATCTGACTGTTTATTCACCAAACGCGTTTCGGAGCTAATTGCTCCTTCTTCAGTGGCTCGCAGTAACTGGTTTGCTAGCCCCTTATATAGGGCATTCCATCATTAAGGGAGGCATCAGTAAAGGATCGGGTAGCAGTCAAAAATTGGACCGGATCAGTTGTTTGTAATCACGAACAACAGTATACAGTGGCGGAAATAATTATTTGACCCCTCACTGATTTTGTAAGTTTGTCCAATGACAAAGAAATGAAAAGTCTCAGAACAGTATCATTTCAATGGTAGGTTTATTGTAACAGTGGCAGATAGCACATCAAAAGGAAAATCGAAAAAATAACTTTAAATAAAAGATAGCAACTGATTTGCATTTCATTGAGTGAAATAAGTATTTGAACCCTCTAACAAAAAAAGACTTAATACTTGGTGGAAAAACCCTTGTTTGCAAGCACAGAGGTCAAACGTTTCTTGTAATTGATGACCAGGTTTGCGCACATTTTAGGAGGAATGTTGGTCCACTCCTCTTTGCAGATCATCTCTAAATCCCTAAGGTTTCGAGGCTGTCTCTGTGCAACTCTGAGCTTGAGCTCCCTCCATAGGTTTTCGATTGGATTAAGGTCCGGAGACTGACTAGGCCACTCCATGACCTTAATGTGCTTCTTCTTGAGCCACTCCTTTGTTGCCTTTGCTGTATGTTTTGGGTCATTGTCGTGCTGGAACACCCATCCACGACCCATTTTCAGTTTCCTGGCAGAGGGAAGGAGGTTGTCGCTCAGGATTTCACGATACATGGCTCCGTCCATTTTCCCGTTTATGCGAATAAGTTGTCCTGTGCCCTTAGCAGAAAAACACCCCCAAAGCAAAATGTTTCCACCCCCATGCTTGACGGTGGGGACGGTGTTTTGGGGGTCATAGGCAGCATTTTTCTTCCTCCAAACACAGCGAGTTGAGTTAATGCCAAAGAGCTCTATTTTGGTCTCATCAGACCACAGCACCTTCTCCCAGTCACTCTCTGAATCATTCAGGTGTTCATTGGCAAACTTCAGACGGGCCTGCACATGTGCCTTCCTGAGCAGGGGGACCTTGCGAGCCCTGCAGGATTTTAATCCATTGCGGTGTAATGTGTTTCCAATGGTTTTCTTGGTGACTGTGGTCCCTGCTAATTTGAGGTCATTAACTAACTCCTCCCGTGTAGTTCTAGGATGCTTTTTCACCTTTCTCAGAACCATTGACACCCCACGAGGTGAGATCTTGCGTGGAGCCCCAGAGCGAGGTCGATTGATGGTCATTTTGTGCTCCTTCCATTTTCGAACAATCGCACCAACAGTTGTCACCTTCTCTCCCAGCTTCTTGCTAATGGTTTTGTAGCCCATTCCAGCCTTGTGCAGGTCTACAATTTTGTCTCTGACATCCTTGGACAGCTCTTTGGTCTTTCCCATGTTGGAGAGTTTGGAGTCTGCTTGATTGATTGATTCTGTGGACAGGTGTCTTTTATACAGGTGACTAGTTAAGACAGGTGTCCTTAATGAGGGTGACTAATTGAGTAGAAGTGTCTAACCACTCTGTGGGAGCCAGAACTCTTAATGGTTGGTAGGGGTTCAAATACTTATTTCACTCAATGAAATGCAAATCAGTTGCTATCTTTTATTTAAAGTTATTTTTTCGATTTTCCTTTTGATGTGCTATCTGCCACTGTTACAATAAACCTACCATTGAAATGATACTGTTCTGAGACTTTTCATTTCTTTGTCATTGGACAAACTTACAAAATCAGTGAGGGGTCAAATAATTATTTCCGCCACTGTATGTGAATTCATATCTGTGCTTTATATAGGATATTGTACATGAAGTCACATTTATATGACAAATTGCATAGATGATAAATAAAAATAAAAAAAGGCATATAGGGGAAGAATAGGGTTGAGCGAACCCGAACTGTAAAGTTTATTTTCAGTAAAAGTTCGGGTTCGGTGTTCAGCGATTTAATGCCCGCTGTGCCCCCAATACTATACTGCAGAAACAGTCCCCCTGGAAATACTACTACCACACAGATAGTGCCCCCAATTCTGTGCCCCCAATACTATACTGCAGAAACAGTCCCCCTGAAAATACTGCTACCACACAGATAGTGCCCCCAATACTGTGCCCGCTGTGCCCCCAATACTATACTGCAGATACAGCCCCCCTGGAAATACTGCTACCACACAGATAGTGCCCCCTTAAACAAGTATTGGCACACAGTGCTCTAAAAAAATAACTGCGCCCAGACACTAATAGTATAAAAAAAATGTCCCCCAAAAATAAATGTGCTAAGCTGATACTATGCCAGGGTGCCTCCCAAAGTAACAGTGCTCCCCAAAATCCCACAGAGCACACTTAGTAGTAATAATGCCCCTATAGTGCCCATACTAGTAATCATGTTCCTCATAGCCCCCCAGTAGTAGTAAAGCTTCCCATAATACCCCCTAGTAGTAATAATTCTCCCTATAATATGACAGTACATGAAATACCCCTGCTTAGTGCCCGCAGTTGAGCTGCTGCCTGAGCCGGCCTCTGATAGGCTGCAGGCATTAGTGCCTGCGGCCTATCAGAAGACCAGGGGAGGGACACACCTCTCTCCCCTGCCCCACAGCACACAACCGCCACCGCCGCCGCCGCAATTATATCCAGGGCCACGCCACCTGTGGTGATCGGCGGTGCGGCCCTGAGGAATTAAAAAAATATATATATTTGTTAAAGACAGCCCAGTGGCCGTTTTTTTAGGGCGGCCTGGGGGGCAATTGCCCAGCCCGCCCCTGTAGGAGCATCTGGTCCTCGTCCCCACCATTCAGCCTCATAGGCCTCAGGCAGGGGCCTGACCATGTGACTGCTATGGGGCCCAGGGCAAGAGGGGGCCCAGTCTTAGTTGTAATTATCTCCTCTTTACTGGAGGTGAAAACTTGGACAGGACTCTACCCTCTAAAGGAACAACTTTTAGCAAATGAGGCAGCGGAAAAATGGCCCAAGGGTCATTGAAAGGGGTTTAGACAGAAACCCTTCTGTCCTGTGTGGGGGGCCTGGTTCGATCCTTGCTATGGGGCCCTTACTTCTCTATGTACGCCACTAGGCCTGATCGTTTGAAATCTATATTTCCAGACCCCCAACTCCTGTGCTATAGACAGCCCCTAATCACAAAAATATCATTGTCAGAAGCTCACTATCCTCTCAAACAACAACAGGAACATTCCCCGGCAACCAGACCAAGTGTAAGACCTGTTCACACATGATGTCTACTGATACAGATCAGGACTACAAGATCCCAGGTGCGTTTACCTGCACCACGCAAAATGTGGTCTATTTGATTGTATGTACCAAATGTCCTACTGGGGGACTCTATGTCGGTGAAACCGGTCAAAAACATAAAACAAGAATGAACTCTCATCGCCACACAATAACAGAAGAAAGGAAAGATCTGCCTGTACCGAAACACTTTTGCAGCCATGACTACAACATCACAGACATGAAAGTAGTGATATTGAAAGGAAATTTCACATCTCAGAAGGACAGGAGAATCTGGAAATACAAGTTCATGACGACCTGTGACTCACTCAGACCAGCAATGGAATGTCTCATGGATTTATGTCCTTCTACATCTCTTCAACTCCTCAGACCTCTTGGGTTCATCACATTCATGTGGTGTCAATTAGAGGACACTTCTTATCTAGAAGTCTCATGTATAAGGGCTCCAACAATTTACTGCTACAAAAAAGATTGTTAGCCCTCCACTCATATTGATCAGTTTAACCCCTTCAGGACCCTGGGATTTTCCATTTTTGCATTTTCGTTTTTCACTCCCCACCTTCCCATAGTCCTAACTCTTTGATTTTTCCATTCACATAGCCGTATGAGGGCTTATTTTTTGCGGGAAAGGTTGTACTTCCTAATGGCACCATTTTACAGTTGCATACCATGTAGTAGGGAGCAGGCAAAAAATTCCAAATGGGGTAGAATTGGTAAAAAAACGCAATTCTGATAAAGGTTTTAATTTTAGAATTTTTTTTACACTGTACACTATGCGGTAAAATTGACCTGTTATCTTCATTCTCCAGGTCAGTACGGTTCCAACGATACCACACTTGAATAATTTTTCTTGCAATTTAATACTGGAAAAAAAAATTAAAACCTTTGAGGAACAAAATCTTATTTTTTCATAACCATATTCTGACCCCTATAACTTTTTTGTAGCTATGTGTACGGGGCTGTGTGAGGGCTCATTTTTTGCGGCACGATCAGTTTTTTTCAGTAATACCAATTTTAAGTTTGTGCGACTTTTTGTTCACTTTTTATTAAAAAATTATTGGGTAGTTGAAGTGAAAAGAAATGGCAAATTGTCTGTTTTTATTTGTTTTCCTGCTACGCCATTTGCCGTATGCCATTGATATTGTTATATTTTAATAGTATGGGCATTTTCACAGGCGGCGATGCCCATGATGTTTATTTTTTTTATTGGTTAAGTATTTTTATTTTTATTTTAAAGAAAGGGGGGGTGATTTGAACTTTTTTTAATATATATTTGTAAAAACTTTTTTTTACTTTTTTTTTTTTTTTTACTTTCTTTAAGTCACCTTGGGTGACAATTACTAAATAGCCATCATTGAAGACTTCAATTGCACTATATCGATACAAGGCTGCCACCTAGTGGCCTGTATTGATATATACATCTAATTGACTCTGAAGCTGGCTTGGGGCTTTGGTCAATTAGATTGCGGTAACAGGTCCCCCGATCTCAGCCGGGGAACGCTGGTAAATAGCAAACATTTTTTTCAGTTAGCCATTAACCCCTTCTACTCCGGTCCAGTTTTCACCCTCCTGCCCCGGCCATTTTTTGCAAATCTGACATGTGTCACTTTATGTGGTAATAACTTTGGAACACTTTTATTTATCCAGGCCGCTCTGAGATTGTTTTATCGTGACACATTCTACTTCATGACAGTGGTAAAGTTGAGTCGATATATTTCACCTTTATTTAACAAAAAATCCCAAATTTACCAAAAATTTGAAAAAATTCACAATTTTCTCTACTTTTAGGACAGATAGTAATGCCTCATAAAATGGTAATCGGTCATCATTCCCCATATGTTTACTTTGTGTTGGAATGGTTTTAGTGGAAACCCTCAAAAAGTGACCCCATTTTAGAAACTACACCCCTCAAAGAATATATTAAGGGGTGTACTGAGCACTTTGACCCCATAAGCGTTTTATGTGTAACGCCCCAGAGTGGCATTACATCCTGCTTACACCCTGCTTCTATCTGCTTACGCTGGTACGGTGTCATACTGTGTATTTATTCTAGGTCCTGCAAAGCGTGTATCTCCAATTCTATGGAAATGTTATGTTAACGTGTAATGTGCCTGGTTCACCAGCAGATGGCAGTAGTATTGGCAGAGCTAGTTTTCCTAGAGTGGAACCTTCTGTCCATTCTAGCCCTCTCTAGAGAGGGATGAGTTTAGTTAGTGAAGGTAAGTCTAGTCTACCCCTGCAAGGGGAAGGGTGTGCAAGCCAGCAGAGCACACCTTCAGCTCTGCTGGGCATAGAGGCCCAAGCTGCAAACTTCAGAAGCCAGGAGGAGAAGTTCCCTGGATAAAGATACAGATCAATATAAAGACGGAGTCAGACTACCAAGCAAAGTACAGCAGAAAGGAAAAGTTTCTATTTAATCTGACAGCACAGCAGAGCTAAAGAGGTTCAGATGTAGCAGAACTGAATGCGTTTGCCTGCCAAAACTTATGCCAAAGCTTGCTGGTGACCAAGATAAAGTTGGAAGATTATTCTCTGATGCAAGCTTATTCAAGTAAAGCTGTTTTCAACATTAATACAAAGTTTGGACTAATGGAATAATTTCTACAAATCCCTCAACTATTCCCCCTGTTTGCACTGCTTCGGACGACAACGCCTGGGGTTCCAGGATATCCAGGTAGGAGCACCATGACACGTGCACAGCCACAACACCTAAAGGGACATTATAGGCTACCCTTGCCCCACTCTGGCATTCCTACACCTGGGTACCACCTATCACCAACACCATCTACTTAAGGGAACTCCATTCCCTGTTGCTGGAATGCAACTGGCGTCACAACAAAACTCTTTCACTTTAAGGGGCCCTTGGTAGTACCCCTTCTGTTGCAAATGGAATTTAGAAACACTTGGCTATGAAAATTAAAAGTTTGATTTCTTCCAATAAAATGTTGCTTTAGCCCCAAATATTTCATTTTCACAAGGGGTAACAGGAGAAAAAGCAGTCCATAATTTGTTACCCATTTTCTCCTGAATACGGCAACACCCCATATGTGGTGGTAAACTGCTGTAGGGGGACGTGGCAGGACTCAGAACGGAAGGAGCGCCATATGTGCACATGGCAGGGCTCAGAAAGGAAGGAGCACCATATGTGCACATGGCAGGGCTCAGAAAGGAAGGAGCGCCATATGTGCACATGGCAGGGCTCAGAAAGAAAGGAGCGCCATATGTGCACATGGCAGGGCTCAGAAAGGAAGGAGCGCCATATGTGCACATGGCAGGGCTCAGAAAGGAAGGAGCGCCATATGTGCACATGGCAGGGCTCAGAAAGGAAGGAGCGCCATATGTGCACATGGCAGGGCTCAGAAAGAAAGGAGCGCCATATGTGCACATGGCAGGGCTCAGAAAGGAAGGAGCGCCATATGTGCACATGGCAGGGCTCAGAAAGGAAGGAGCGCCATATGTGCACATGGCAGGGCTCAGAAAGGAAGGAGCGCCATATGTGCACATGGCAGGGCTCAGAAAGGAAGGAGCGCCATATGTGCACATGGCAGGACTCAGAACGGAAGGAGCGCCATATGTGCACATGGCAGGGCTCAGAAAGGAAGGAGCGCCATATGTGCACATGGCAGGGCTCAGAAAGGAAGGAGCGCCATATGTGCACATGGCAGGACTCAGAACGGAAGGAGCGCCATATGACTTTTGCAGCGCAGATTTTTATTTTTTGAGCGATTGCCTTATGTGGGGATTCATTTTTGGAGGGATTAGGTGATGTTTTCATTAGTACATTTTGGGGTACATATGATTTTTTGATCACTTAATATTGCGCATTTTATAAGGAGAGGTGATAAAAAAATGACTGTTCTAGAATAGTTTTTATTTATTTATTTTTACAGTGTTCATCTGAGGGGGCATATCATGCAATATTTTTATAGAGCAGGTTGCTACAGACGTGGCAATACCTAATGTGTCTATTATTTTTGTTAAGTTTTACACAGTAAAAGCATTTTTGAACAGAATAAAATTTTGTTTTTCTGTTGCCATTTTCTGAGAGTCATATTTATTTTTATATTTTTTTGTAATTTTCTTATGTAGGGTCTCATTTTTTGCGGGATGAGATAACAGTTTGATTGGTACCAATCTGGGGTAAATATGACTTTTTGATCGCTTGGTATTACACTTTTTGTGAGGCAAGGTGACTAGAAAATGGCTGTTTAGGCACAGTTTTTTTGTTGTTGTTTTTTACGGTGTTCACCTGATGGGTGGGAAAATGGATCAGTCTGTTACCTGAGGATTGTCTGCACTGGAAACATCTGTAACAAACCCAGAATGGTGAGAAGTGCAGCGAACCCATGAGGATAGTAAATAGATGTGCAGGGTGATATTCTACAGTGTTGAATGGTCAATCACTTGTAGTATAGACCCCCAAGACAAAAATAAAAATAAAGAAAAAAAGAGCGCCATACCTCGTATCAAGTACAGTAGGAAAATGGAATGGGAGTGGAAAACACCACTACACAGTGATGACTTGTATATCGCACAACAATGTGTCGTGAAGCAATAGCGTGGGGTCGAGATAGTGGGTGCTCCGGGTAGGGGACCCTGGGTATACACTGCTATGCTAATAGAACCTACTAAAACCCTATAGTCAAATGATGGTGTGGTTAATAAAGATGGAATTAATAAAATGGTAAGAATAATATAAATAGTAAAAGTGTGAAGTGCCCAAGCAGGACAATATCACACGAAATAACTGAATAAATAACACTCACTTCACTGGGGGGTAGTCATCAGGATAAGCATAAAACACCTGTGACTTTAACCCCCCCCGGCCAGGATTGCATGTAGAGTCGTAGTGATGGAAGGCAGCAAAAAGTCCAGTGCTTCTGATCAATCACCTTTAATGTGTATATGTGGCTCGACGCGTTTCGGGGACAACAAATCCCCTTCTTTATACCTATACCCTAACATCCATGCCTTCGTGCAATTAGTCACGAAGGAATTCCACAGGATTGCGAATGACAATCATGGCAAGTCATACAATCTGACGTATACAAAGACGAAGGCCATTCGGGAATTGTAAAACATGTAGGACCTAGTATTCAAACCCGCGGATAAAGGCGGTAATGTGGTGATTTGGCCCCAAAAAATGTATGAGAAGGAAGTATACAGGCAGCTGAGAGATTCTACATGCTATAAAAGGGAACTGACGACTTTAGTTCTACGAGCCCAGGAAAGGGGCATAATCACAAAGAAAAAAACGGATATTCTCATTCCGGAACACACGAAAGTAGCATGTCTAGATATGCTTCCTAAAGTCCACAAGAACGCCACTAGTTCACCTGGGCGTCCGATAGTTTCAGGGATGGTGAATTTATGCGAACCTGCTTGTAAATTTATTGATTTTACATTACAGCCACTTGTGGAACAACTACCATCCTTTGTGAAGGATACTACTGATCTATTACGTAGACTGAATGATTTGCACCTAGAATCAGACATGTGGATAGCATCCTGTGATGTGGAATCGCTTTACACAAGCATTCGTCATAAGGATGGCCTGGAAGCAGTTTGATTCTTCCTGATGATGGCAGACATAGATGATGAAATGGGTGAGTTCATCCTGGAATTGTTGGAGTTTGTGCTAACCCATAATTTCTTTCTGTTTGGGGACGCCTTCAACCTGCAGCTCCAGGGGACAGCGATGGGGGCGGCCTGTGCCCCGTCCTTCGCTTGTCTTTTCCTGGGGCTATGGGAGAGGGAGTTGTTCCTAGCAGAGACATGTGACATTGTTGGTGGGGTCCAGATGTGAGCTCGCTACATTGATGACGTTTTCGTCGTGTGGCAGGGCCCACAGACTGGATTTGCCAAACTAGTGGAAACCCTGAATAAGAATAATCGGAATATGAAATCGACTTATAGGATCAGTAAAACACGTCTGAACTTTTTGGATGTTCAAATCTTAGTCGACGAAGCAGGAAAAATTTCTACGGATCTTTTCCGCAAGGAAACTTCCATGAATCTGGTTCTACATGCAAATTCATGTCACCCTTCGAACCTAATTCAGAATATACCATATTGTCAATTCTTAAGAGCCAAAAGGATCTGCTCGACAGAAGAAGCTTTTGAGACACAATCTTAGGACCTTTGGAACAGATTCTCAGATCGAGGATATCGTAGAACGAAGATCCGACAGGGATATAACAAGGCTAAAATGGCAAAAAGAGATCAACTTTTGGTGTATCGACAGGGAAAAAAAAGTCAAAGTCTTGACGATAAGGTACGTTTCATCACATCATACAACCCCCAGTGGCGCGTGATGAAAGACGTCCTGACAAAATATTGAGAAGTACTACATCTAGATTCCACTTTGACCAAGATTCTTCCTCCTTGTCCTTCCATTACATATAGGCGGAAAAAAACTTGAAAGATCTCTTGGTCAAACGCTATTATCCTGGCCCTAATCCACAGAGACATTTTGGCTCTAAGGGCCCCAAATGGGGTTGTTCACCGTGCGGAAAATGTGTGGCCTGTCCCAACCTCGACAGGACCTCACATTTCAGTAACCCCATGAAAAGTGATAGACAATATAAGATTACCCATAATATAATGTGCAACACCCTAGGGGTAATTTATTTGGCGACCTGCCCATGCCAGCGTGTTTACGTTGGCTTGACCTCAAGGGAATTGAGGAGACACACATTGGGAACATGTTCTTGGCATAGAAGCTGCTAAGGATGAAGTGTCACGGATGAAGTTGCAGATAGCTGGAACATATAAATAAACGAGCGACTGGCTTGATCCCAAACTAAGGAGCTTATAGGTGAGCTCTATAAAACCCTAAAAGCTCTCCCTGACTGCTAGGGTCTGTATGGTAGACGATTGCATGTACCTAATACTGTGTGACACCTGAAAATCCTATAATAATGAGGGGACACGACCACTGGCTCCCTGCACTTAATACGGACGGAGTCAGGTCACCTAGAACCAAGCCAGCAAGGAAACACAATAAAGTAAAAGACTTATATGAACAAACAGCAGAAACAGCCTCCAGCAGTGAACACCTCATCCAGGAAGTAGTATAAACCACAAAGTGAGGCAGTATGGGAGGGATTATAAAGGAAGACGATTAGTCGAAATAAGTGACACCTGGCAGAAGGAAAGGAGATGAGAAAGTGAAACCAAAACAAAGAACATCATACAAGAGGTAGAGAAGAACGTCTGCCAGATCTTCTCACAGAACTGGCGGTGACATGAAGATGATGTAACTATGCTTAAACCCATCCCTAGGCACTTCAAACAAATTTACGATTGTGACAGTACCATCTTCCGAGTCAAAGGCATTGACCGTATTTATATCACAGCACGTGGTGGCGATTGGAGGAAAATCCTGGCACAAAACGAGGTAAGATGGATTCATGAGTTGGATTGTATGGTACCTAGGGGATTGAATGAGGATATGTCCTTTGTTCCATATTTATAGAATAGTGCATGTGTCCCTTTAGTTCCTCGGCGCATCCTAGCCCTTTGTTTTTATTTTTTTATTGCTCTATATGTTTTTAATAAAAAATTTTGTTCTCTCTTTTTTTCTTAGTTTTAGCATTTACGTATTTGTGGTGTGTCGTAGTGGGTCAAGTGGATGGCATCTGCTGTGTTGGCTCCATCTAGATTGGCGGATTACTTGTGTAGAGGGCTTTTTCGTGCGGTTTCTTGGAAAATGTGAAGATTTTTCCTCCTCCCCCTTTACTTGAAGAGAGAGTTTTTGAACGAATTGGCTGAACAATTATTGCCCCGGGATGCTGGAAAATATATACATACAGTGGGATCTGTGAAAATGCGAAAGTTTGGGCAACCCTGTTAATCGTCATGATTTTCCTGTATAAATTGTTGGTTGTTACGATAAAAAATGTCAGTTACATATATCATATAGGAGACACACACAGGGATATTTGAGAAGTGAAACGAAGTTTATTGGATTTACAGAAAGTGCTATAATTGTTTAAACAAAATTAGGCAGGTGCATAAATTTGGGCACCACAAAAAAGAAATGAAATCAATATTTAGTAGATCCTCCTTTTGCAGAAATTACAGCCTCTAAACGCTTCCTGTATGTTCCAATGAGAGTCTGGAATCTGGTTGAAGGTATTTTGGACCATTCCTTTACAAAACATCTTTAGTAGAGTTGAGTGGACACCTGGATGTTCGGGTTCGGCATGTTCGGCCGAACCTGAAAAAAAAGTTCGGGTTCGGGACCGGAACTTGACCGGAACTTGACCCCGAACCCGAACCCAAACCCGAACCCCATTGAAGTCAATGGGGACCTGAACTTTTGGGCACTAAAATGGCTGCAAAAGGCATCAAAATGTGCTTAAGAGCATGGCAACTGTTCTGCAAACAAATGTTGATAGGGAAATGACTTAAAATACCATAAAATACAGAAAAATTAAAAATAACGATCTGGGAGTAGGAGGTTGAGGAGGCGGTGGATGGGTGGATGTGGCGGTGTAGGTGGAAGCGGCGGTGTAGGTGGAAGCGGCGGTGAAGGAGGAATAGGTGGCCAACACTGATTTGTGTTATTTTTTATTTTTTTTAATTAGGGTATCCCCCAAAATATTGGGACATATAACAAAATAAAACTAAGAATAAGTGCACTTGAGTACAGGAATGGATGGTTGAGGCTGGTATAAATGTCTATTCTGCACAAGGTACGGACAAGTCCTGTGGGATCCAGGCCTGGTTCAGTTTAATGAACGTGAACTTGTCCACATTGGCTGCGGCCTGTGATAATGCTCTCTGCCGGCTAAACACACGTTCACACTATACACTGGCTGCAGGGCAGGTCAGCACCTCCAAGGCTGACGTTTGGGCCATGCTAACCCTGCCTTCTCAGGTGCTGGCGGTGCCCCAGCTGCGTTGGCGACTTCTTCCTCCTCCTCTGCCTTCGCCTTGTGCTTCCCCTGTGCCCCCGCTGTCAGGTGGGAATGCCATCAGCAGCGTGCGCTAGTAGTCGCGCATCTTCCGATCAGTAACAGATGCTTTCACTAAATTTTGTCCCCTGTCAGCAATGCAGAGCAGGGGATCATTCATGGCAAAAGGGGGTTCATGTCACCCGACAATAGAACAGAGGATTTGGAGAGATTTAGGCCCCTGTCACCCAGGCACAGCAGGGGTTCATTCACGGCAAAAGGGGGTTCTTGTCACCCGACAATTGAAAATAAGAATTTTTTAAATTAAAATGGCTCTAAAATAGTCCTTGAAAAGGGCTAGAGGGATGTAAAAGGCAGTAAGATGTGGTTAAGAGCCTGGCAACTGCTCTGCAAACAAATGTGGACAGGGAAATAACTTAAAATGAAATAAAATAACTAAAAATTACAAATTATTAACCTGGAACTCAGAGAAGGAGGTGGATATGGAGTCGGAGGTTGAGGAGGCGGTGAATGTGGTGTTGTAGGTGGAGGCAGCAATGGAGGAGGAGGAGGAGGAGGTGGCCAACAATGTTTTTATTTTTTATTTTATTAGGGTAGGTAGCCCCCAAAATATTGGAACAAATAAAAAAAAAGAAAACAAATAATCATTGCACTTGACTTGAGTACAAGAATGTATGTTTGATGGTGGTATACATGTCTATTCTGCACAAGGTATGGACAAGTCCTGAGGGATCCATGCCTGGTTCAGTTTAATGACCGTGAGCTTGTCCACGTTGGCTGTGGACAGGCGGCTGCGTCTGTCTGTAATGACGCCCCCTGCCGTGCTGAATACACGTTCAGAGAGTACACTGGCTCAGGGCAGGCCAGCACCTCCAAGGCATACAGGGCAAGCTCTGGCCATGTGGCCAATTTGGAGACCCAGAAGTTGAATGGGGCAGAACCATCAGTCAGTATGTGTAGTCGTGTGCACTGGTACTGTTCCACCATGTTGGTGAAATGCTGCCTCCTGCTAACACGCTCCATATCAGCAGTTGGGGCCGGTTGTTGCTTCGAGGTGACAAAGCTTTTCCACATGTCGGCCATGCTAACCCTGCCTTTTGAGGTGCTGGCGCTCACCCAGCTGCCTTGGCGACCTCTTGCTCCTCCTCTGCCTTCGCCTTGTGCTTCCACTTGTCCCCCGGCGTCAGTCGGGAATGCTCTCAGTAGCGCGTCTACCAGCGTGCGCCTGTAGTCACACATCTTCTGATCACGCTCCAGTGAAGGAAGTAAGGTGGGCACATTGTCTTTGTACCGGGGATCCAGCAGGGTGGCAACCCAGTAGTCACGTTAAAATGTGGGCAACTCTGCAGTCGTTGCGCAGGCACTGCAGCATGTAGTCGCTCATGTGTGCCAGGCTGCCCAGGGGTAAGGACAAGCTGTCCTCTGTGGGAGGCATATCGTCTGCGTCCTCCGTATCCCCCCAGCCACGCACCAGTGATGGGCCCGAGCTGCGTTGGGTGCCACCCCGCTGTGACCATGCTTCATCCTCATCCTCCTCCACCTCCTCCTCATCCTCGTCCTCTTCGTCCTCCAGTAGTGGGCCCTGGCTGGCCAAATTTGTACCTGGCCTCTGCTGTTGCAAAAATCCTCTTTCTGAGCCACTTCTAAAAGACTGGCCTGAAAGTGTTAGAGATGACCCCTCTTCCTCCTCCTCCTCCTGGGCCACCTCCTCTTCCATCATCGCCCTAAGTGTTTTCTCAAGGAGACATAGAAGTGGTATTGTAACGCTGATAACGGCGTCATCGCCACTGGCCATGTTGGTGGAGTACTCGAAACAGCGCAACAGGGCACACAGGTCTCGCATGGAGGCCCAGTCATTGGTGGTGAAGTGGTGCTGTTCCGCAGTGCGACTGACCCGTGCGTGCTGCAGCTGAAACTCCACTATGGCCTGCTGCTGCTCGCACAGTCTGTCCAGCATGTGCAAGGTGGAGTTCTACCTGGTGGGCACGTCGCATATGAGGCGGTGAGCGGGAAGGCCGAAGTTACGCTGTAGCGCAGACAGGCGAGCAGCGGCAGGATGTGAACGCCGGAAGCGCGCACAGATGGCCCGCACTTTATGCAGCAGCTCTGACATGTCGGGGTAGTTGTGAATGAACTTCTGCACCACCAAATTCAGCACATGCGCCAAGCAAGGGATGTGCGTCAAACTGGCTAGTCCCAGAGCTGCAACGAGATTTCGCCCATTATCGCACACCACCAGGCCGGGCTTGAGGCTCACCGGCAGCAACAACTCCTGTGCGGTGTGGGGCCTGTCCCCCAAACATATGAGTTTCAGAATGGCCTGCTGACGTTTACCCCGGGCTGTGCTGAAGTTGGTGGTGAAGGTGTGTGGCTGACTGGATGAGCAGGTGGAAGAAGAGGAGGAGGAAGCCGAGAAGGAGGAGGTGGCAACAGGAGGCAAAGAATGTTGCCCTGCGATCCTTGGCGGCGGAAGGACGTGCGCCGAACAGCTCTCCGCCTGGGGCCCAGCTGCCACTACATTTACCCAGTGTGCAGTTAGGGAGATATAGCGTCCCTGGCCGTGCTTACTGGTCCACGTATCTGTGGTTAGGTGGACCTTGCCACAGATGGCGTTGCGCAGTGCACACTTGATTTTATCCGATACTTGGTTGTGCAGGGAAGGCACGGCTCTCTTGGTGAAGTAGTGGCGGCTGGGAACGACGTACTGTGGGACAGCAAGCGACATGAGCTGTTTGAAGCTGCCCATCTCCACCAGCCTTAATGACAGCATTTCAAAGGCCAGCAGTTTAGAAATGCTGGCATTCAGGGCCAGGGATCGAGGGTGGCTAGGTGGGAATTTACACTTTCTCTCAAATGTTTGTGAGATGGAGAGCTGAACGCTGCCGTGTGACATGGTTGAGATGCTTGGTGACGGAGGTGGTGGTGGTGTTGGTGGTACATCCCCTGTTTGCTGGGCGGCAGGTGCCAACGTTCCTCCAGAGGCGGAGGAAGAGGCCGAGGCGGCAGCAGCAGAAGAGGCCGAGGCGGCAGCAGAAGAGGGAGCAGGAGGGGCCTGAGCCCTTTCTTGGTTTTGAAGGTGTTTACTCCACTGCAGCCCATGTCTCGCATGTAGATGCCTGGTGATGCAGGTTGTGCTAAGGTTCAGAACATTAATGCCTCGCTTCAGGCTCTGATGGCACAGCGTGCAAACCACTCGGGTCTTGTCGTCAGCACATTGTGTGAAGAAGTGCCATGCCAGGGAACTCCTTGAAGCTGCCTTTGGGGTGCTCGGTCCCTGTTGACGGTGGCCAGTAGCAGGCAAACTGTTTTGGCGATAGCTGCTCTGGTTTTGCCCACTGCTCCCGCTTTTGCTACGCTGTTGGCTCGGTCCCACCACTGCCTCTTCCTCCAAACTCTGAAAGTCAGTGGCACGACCTTCATTACATGTGGGGTCTAGGACCTCATCGTCCCCTGCATCGTCTTCCACCCAGTCTTGATCCCTGACCTCCTGTTCAGTCTGCACACTGCAGAAAGACGCAGCAGTTGGCACCTGTGTTTCGTCATCATCAGAGACGTGCTGAGGTGGTATTCCCATGTCCTCATCAGGAAATATTAGTGGTTGTGCGTCAGTGCATTCTATGTCTTCCACCGCTGGGGAAGGGCTAGGTGGATGCCCTTGGGAAACCCTGCCAGCAGAGTCTTCAAACAGCATAAGAGACTGCTGCATGACTTGAGGCTCAGACAGGTTCCCCGATATGCACGGGGTGATGTGACAGACTGATGGGCATGGGTTTCAGGCGCCATATGTGCGCTTTCTGCAGAAGACTGGGTGGGAGATAATGTGAACGTGCTGGATCCACTGTCGGCCACCCGATTGACTAATGCCTGTACCTGCTCAGGCCTTACCATCCTTAGAACGGCATTAGGCCCGACCAAATATCGCTGTAGAGTCTGGCGGCTACTGGGACCTGAGGTAGTTGGTACACTAGGACGTGTGGATGTGGCAGAACGGCCACGTCCTCTCCCAGCACCAGAGGGTCCACCAACACCACCACCACGATCATGACCGCGTCCCTTATTAGATGTTTGCCTCATAGTTAGCGTTCACAAAGCAAAGTAAAAAGTGGTCAAGTCTGTTAAAAATAATTAACAGCCAATATAAACCCTGATGTAGGGTATTGCACAAAATTATTATTTTTTTAACTCTATATGACAGCGGTATTTGTGGCCTAAATGTGGCTGTCACCTATGCGCGTGTAATTAAAGATGACCAGTATATGAAAAATAATTATATTTTAAGCACAGTAAGCAAAAAAGCTGTATTTCTGGACTAGCAGACATGCAGATAGATAGTGCTGCACCAGCATGTCTGCATAAAATGGCTGCCGATTAGGTATTCATAGTGACAAACTGAAGTTAAAAAAAAACGCATTTTCAACAGAAGTTGGCTCAGTGCAGGCTTAAAAAAACTGTGCACTGCACCCACAAAACACATTGGATTGAGTTATGAGGCAGTTCTTCTTAGTATTTATCCCTGACAGCAGCAGCAACATCCTCTCCCTACACTAGTAACAGCAGAGTGACGTGCGGCGCTACGTGACTCCAGCTTATATAGAGGCTGGGCCACATGCTGCACTGGCCAATCACAGCCATGACAATAGTAGGCATGACTGTGATGGCTTCTAAGGGCACACAGTTAAACGCTTGTTGATTGGCTGCTTTGCAGCCTTTCAAAAAGCGCCATAAAAATCGCCGAACACCGAACCCGAACCCAAACTTTTACGTAACTGTTCGGGTTCGGGTTCAAAAAAAGCTAAAGTTCGGTACGAACCCGAACTTTACAGTTTGGGTTCGCTCAACTCTAATCTTTAGTTCATTCAGGTTTGATGGCTTCCGAGCATGGACAGCTCTCTTTAAGTCACATCACAGATTTTCCATTATATTCAGGTCTGGGGACTGAGATGGCCATTCCAGAACGTTGTACTTGTTCCTCTGCATAAATGCCTTAGTGGATTTTGAGCAGTGTTTAGGGTCGTTGTCTTGTTGAAAGATCCAGCCCCGGCGCAGCTTCAGCTTTGTCACTGATTCCTGGACATTGGTCTCTAGAATCTGCTGATACTGAGTGGAATCCATGCTTCCCTCAACTTTGACAAGATTCCCAGTCCCTGCACTGGCCACAGAGCCCCACAGCATGATGGAACCACCACCATATTTTACTGTAGGTAGCAGGTGTTGTTCTTTGAATGCTGTGTTCTTTTTCCTCCATGCATAACGCCCCTTGTTATGGCCAAATAACTCAATTTTAGTTTCATCAGTCCACAGCACCTTATTCCAAAATGAAGCTGGCTTGTCCCAATGTGCTTTAGCCGACCTCAAGCGGCACTTTTTGTGCTGAGGGCGGAGAAAAGGCTTCCTCTGCATCCCTCTCGCATACAGCATCTCCTTGTGTAAAGTGCGCCGAATGGTTGAACGATGCACAGTGACTCCATCTGCAGCAAGATGATGTTGTAGGTCTTTGGTGCTGGTCTGTGGGTTGACTCTGACTGTTCTCACCATTCGTCGCTTCTGTCTATCCGAGATTTTTCTTGGTCTGCCACTTCGAGCGTTAACTTGAGCTGAGCCTGTGGTCTTCCATTTCCTCAATATGTTCCTAACTGTGGAAACAGACGGCGGAAATCTCTGAGACGGCTTTCTGTATCCTTCCCCTAAACCATGATGGTGAACAATCTGTGTCTTCAGGTCATTTGAGAGTTGTTTTGAGACCCCCATGTTGCTACTCTTCAGAGAAAATTAAAAGAGGAGGGAAACTTACAATTCATCCCCTTAAATACTCTTTCTCATAATTGGATTCACCTGTGTATGTAGGTCAGGGGTCACTGAGCTTACCAAGCCAATTTGAGTTCCAATAATTAGTTCTAAAGGTTTTGGAATTAATAAAATGACAACAACAGCGACCACATGTAGCACCTGCCTAATTGTGTTTAAACAATTATAGCACTTTCTGTAAATCCAATAAACTTTATTTCACTTCTGAGATATCACTGTGTGTGTCTCCTATATGATAGATTTAACTGACATTTTTTATCGTAACAACCAACGATTTATACAGGAAAATCATGACGATTAACAAGGTTGCCCAAACTTTCACATCCCACTGTACATACAATATACATATTTATTTATTATGATGTATTTATTAGGATACTTTTGTATATATTTGTATATTTTAGTATACTTAGGGACCTTTTTTATTCACTATGTATTTTTTGTATCCTTGTATTTTTGTCACGGAAGGTGTACAGGAAACAAGACAAAGCAACATGAATATATGACTCATTGGATCCAAAGCTAAGGAACAAAAGGGAGACCCCTGCATAAGACCTGGCTCTCTCCCTCTCTGCTCAGCCTATGCAAAAATCCCAAAGGTGGATGATCGCATATCCACGTACCTCGACTATATAACACCTGAACTCCCTACAATAGTGAGGGGACACGACCACCGGCTCCCTACAACAGACACGGAGGGAGTCAGGGTCACCTGGGATCCAGCAAACAGAAAATAACAAATAAATGTACAGCACTTAACTTTGTAGGAGACTGGGAAATAGGATCAGCATGCACACACACTCCAGGAAGTTGTATAAGCCGCCCAGTAATCATTATGGGGAGGAATTTAAAGGGATGCAATCAGTCCAACTACATGACAGCTGAGAGAGGCTAACGAGATGAGGAACTGAACACCACAACAAAGAAAACTCAAGGAGGAGGTTCTGAAAGGCTTCTGTCAGAGTTTCTCAGCTGTCTGGTTGTGACAGTACCCCTCCCTCTACGAGTGGACTCCGGACACTCAGAGCCCACCTTCTCAGGATGGGACCTATGGAAAGCCCTGATGAGACGAGAGGCCTTAATGTCCGTCACTGGGACCCACATCCTCTCCTCAGGACCATAACCCTCCCAATGAACAAGGTACTGGAGAGAACCGCGGACAAGACGAGAATCCACAATACTAGAGACCTGAAATTCAAGATTCCCATCAACCATAATCGGAGGAGGAGGCAAAGGCGAGGGTACAATGGGTTGAACATAAGGTTTCAATAAGGACTTATGAAAAACATTATGGATCTTCCAAGTCTGAGGAAGATCAAGACGGTAGGCAACAGGATTGATGACAGACAGGATTTTGTAAGGCCCAATAAACCTAGGACCCAACTTCCAGGAGGGAACCTTCAATTTGATATTCTTGGTAGACAACCACACCAGATCACCAACATTCAGGTCCGGACCAGGCACACGTCTCTTATCTGCCACACGCTTATATCTCTCACTCATGCTCTTTAGATTATCCTGAATCTTTTGCCAAATAGATGACAAAGACGAGGAGAATCTGTCCTCATCAGGTAAACCAGAAGACCCCTCTCCCGAGAAAGTCCCAAACTGCGGATGAAACCCATATGCACCAAAAAATGGTGACTTATCAAAGGACTCCTGACGACGGTTATTTAAAGCAAACTCAGCAAGGGACAAAAAAGAACACCAATCCTCCTGATTCTCCGCCACAAAACAGCGCAAATATGTCTCCAGATTCTGATTGACGCGCTCCGTCTGGCCATTCGACTGCGGGTGGAAAGCAGAAGAGAATGACAACCGAACCCCCAAGCGAGAAAGCAGAAAGGGATGAAATGCACCATTTTGCTAAAACGGTCCACCACCACCAGAATGACAGTCTTCCCCGAGGAACGAGGCAGGTCCGTTATGAAGTCCATGGACAGATGTGTCCAAGGACGGGAAGGAATGGGTAAGGGAAGGAGAGGACCTGATGGCCGTGAATGAGGGACTTTGGCACGAGTGCAAGTCTCGCAGGCTGCCACAAAACCCTCAACCGACTTACGAAGCGCAGGCCACCAGAATCTCCGAGCGATGAGATCCAGTGTGGCTCTTGCCCCCGGGTGCCCAGCAAGGACCGTATCGTGGTGTTCCTTAAAAATCTTGTGTCTTAAAGCGAGAGGCACAAACAACCTCCCAGGAGGACAAAGATCAGGAGCCTCTGACTGGGCTGCCTGCACCTCTGCCTCCAATTCAGAAAAAAGAGCAGAGACCACCACACCTTCAGCCAAAATGGGACCCGGGTCTTCAAAATTCCCACCTCCCGGAAAACAACGTGACAGGGCATCTGCCTTCACATTCTTAACTCCAGGGCGGAACGTGACAACAAAATTAAACCTTGAAAAAAACAAAGACCATCTGGCCTTTCTCGGGTACAGACGCTTGGCTGAATCCAAGTAGGCCAGATTTTTATGGTCAGTAAACACGGTAATAGGGTGTCTGGCCCCCTCTAGCCAATGGCGCCATTCCTCAAAAGCCAACTTAATGGCCAACAATTCCCTATCTCCCACATCGTAATTTCTCTCTGCGGAGGAGAGTTTTTTCGAGAAAAAGGCACACGGTCGCCATTTGGCAGGAGAGGAACCCTGAGACAAGACCGCACCCACACCCACCTCAGAAGCATCAACCTCAACTATAAAGGGTAACGAAACATCAGGTTGCACCAAGATGGGAGCGGAAGCAAAACTCTCCTTGATATCAGAAAAAGCCTTACGCGCCTCTACCGACCAAGAAGAAAAATCTACCCCCTTTCTGGTCATATCAGTGAGTGGTTTAACAATAGAGGAATAATTCAAAATAAACTTCCTGTAATAATTGGCAAAGCCCAAAAAATGCATCAGCGCCTTCTGATTCTCAGGAAGCTCCCACTCAAGCACAGCGCGGACCTTCTCGGGGTCCATGCGAAAACCAGAAGTGGAGAGAAGAAACCCCAGAAATTTAATTTCTGGAACCGCAAACACACATTTCTCCAGTTTCGCATATAATTTATTCTCCCGCAGGATGAGCAAGACCTGACGTAAATGTTCCTTATGAGTTTTGAAATCAGGAGAAAAAATCAAAATGTCATCCAAATACACTAATACAAATTTTCCCATCAAATGATAAAAAATGCTGTTCACGAAATGCTGAAAAACGGCTGGGGCATTCATCAAACCAAAAGGCATAACCAAATTCTCAAAATGGCCCTCAGGGGTATTGAAGGCCGTCTTCCATTCGTCTCCTTCTCTGACCCTGACCAGGTTGTATGCCCCTCTTAGATCTAATTTGGAAAAGACTTTAGCCCCAACAACCTGGTTAAACAGGTGCGGGATCAGAGGAAGCGGATAAGGATCACGAATAGTGATACTGTTCAGCTCCCTGAAATCCAGACAAGGTCTTAAAGAACCATCTTTTTTCTTAACAAAGAAAAAAACAGCGGCAACAGGTGACTTCGAGGGTCGCATGTGTCCTTTTCTCAGACTCTCAGACATATAAGCACGCATAGCGACCCTTTCAGGTTGGGAGAGGTTGTATAAACGAGATTTAGGCAGCTTGGCGCCTGGGATGAGATTAATAGGGTAATCATACTCCCTGTGCGGGGGCAAATCCTGAACTCCACTCTCAGAGAAGACATCCGAAAATTCAGAGACAATTTTATCCGTCCGTAAATTGTATTTGAAGAAGGTTTTTGCTGAGACCCCGGTCCGGTGTCATGATGTTCCACCGGGGGAGGTCCCAGCTACGTTGTCTTTTGCTGATTTTCACCTGTCAGGCAGATTTACTGAGGAAGAGATTGCATGCATACATTTCTTGTCAAATACAGAACCAGAGGAGCCCGCGGCCGCAGTTGATTCTGTAAAGAGGTACACGGGGGGCATCAGGTCCACCTTCCTTCCATGCCGGCCGGATCTGCTATAGATCTCTTCCACAAACGAGTGCTAAGAGAAATCCGTGCGCTGGTATATCCTGTAGCACCTTCCAGCTTAACGCCGGAGGAATCTCGAGCTCTTTCGTGGTTGAGTAAGCAGACCAATATGGTCATTAAGCCGGCCGACAAGGGAGGGAACGTGGTCCTGATGCCCAGGGAGTACTACCTGGAAGAGGCACATCGGCAATTGGGAGATAACATGGTATACTCTAAGCTTAGAGGGGATCCCATACCTGGTATATCATCCAAATTGTTTGCGCTAATTAACCGCTATATTTATAGCGGCTTTTTACCAAACAGTATGAAAGAACGACTCATTCCTTCCTTTCCCAAAATTCCCACGTGGTACTTTGTACCAAAAGTTCATAAATCACTGACCCGTCCCCCTGGCCGTCCCATCATTGCAGGGATCGGTTCAGTGACAGAGCCCCTGTCCGGCTATATAGATTGGCTCCTTAGACCTCTGTTCCGCAGCACTCCGACCTATCTGAAGGATACGGGTGATTTTGTGCGCTCAATGACCTTGAATGGCAGGAGGGGTTTCACCTGGTCTCCTTGGATGTCGAGAGCTTGTATACTCGCATCCCCCATGATTTGGGTCTCTGCGCCATCAAGACGGTGCTGCGCAAAACCAACAAGAGTGTTGCGTTTATTGATTTTGTTGTTGAGGCCCTGGATTTGGTACTCAGCAACAACGTCTTCCAATTTGATGGTCTATGGTACCGCCAGGTACTAGGTACTGCAATGGGCACTCCCGTTTCGTGCACATTTGCAAACCTGTACCTGGCGGTATTTGAAGAGACCTACATCTTTTCGACGGATAACCCCTATCTATGCCATATTCATTCATTCCTGAGGTATGTGGATGATATCTTTCTGGTCTGGCGGGGGAGTGAGGAGTTGTGTCACGCATTTGTCGACCATCTTAACGCATCTTAACGCACATAACCAGATGAACATGAGGTTCACCATCTTCCTGTATGTGCGGGTCGACGTAAAAGAAGGCAGGACACACCAGTGGCCATCGCAAACCCACTGCAACTAACTCCCTCCTCCACCAGACCAGTTTTCATCCACCCTCAGTGAAGCGTGCGGTTCCTTACGGACAGTTTGTCCGACTCCGCAGAATTAATGACACCGATGAAGGTTTCTTCAGGCAAGCTGGAGAACTTCGTAACAGGCTTTTGGATAGGGGTTATCCGTCGAATGGTGTTTCAGCGGCCTTTCGTAAAGCCGCTAAACTCAATCGTACCTCTCTACTTAGAGAGAAAGACACTAACACCACGCAATCACGATTTGCATTCTCTTTCCTTTATAGCACCGCCGCAGACACAGTTAAACAGGTAATCAATCAAAATTGGGACCTCCTAAGAGGAGATCCTTCTCTCAAAAGTATAACGGACGAAAGACCTCTGATCGCATTCAGGAGATGCCCTACATTCAAAAATAAACTCGTCAGGAGTGTCTTTTCGACACCCAAGGGCGAGACCTGGCTAGGGAAGCCCAAGGGCAATTTTAGATGCGGTCATTGCTCTTTCTGTTCACTCAACACTTGCAGCAAGCATCTATCCCTGGGGGGGGGGGGGGGTGACACACACAGTGCGGGAGTTTATTAACTGCCGCACATCGTATGTAGTGTACGTGGTTTTTTGTCCCTGTGGGCGTTTTTACATAGGTAAGACGATTCGTCCTCTGTTTGAGCGTATTCGCGAGCATGTTGGCTCCATACGCTCGGGCAGAGGCCGCAGCGCACATCCTCGGTGCCTCTCCTTTGCCGGGGTGGAGCATGTCGGTCCCATCGCTCGCGGGGGTGACCGGCACCGCCTACTCCTGCAGAGGGAGGCAAGGTGGATCATGCGGATGGGCCCCATGGGCCCGGCAGGCATGAATGACAGGAATGACATGTCCGTCTTCCTGTGATTGATGCCTGTCGAGCGCAATTTGATATATGTCGATAAGCGCTGCACGAAATAGGACAGGTGTCCGTTAGTCCCGGTTTATTTATATTCTGCTATGACTCAGATAGGCCAACCGTTTCTGATTTAATAAAACGTGCCTATATGTACTCAATAACCGGCTGCAGCCCCATTATCATGTATTATTTTGCTATGCATAGAATTTTGTATACATTATCCTCTAATAATGTCCATGCCGTTTATCCATGATCATGCATGATATGAACTAATGCATGTTTTAATTTTTGTACCCTTAGCTGATTATATTTGCACCTGATCATCGCTGTACGCATGTTTTTAAATATGTCATTTGTATCCAGGAGCGCGCAGTTGTGGGTGACGGCGTCGGCCGTCCTCTGCCCGCCCCTATAAAAGGACGCCCTGGCGTCATGACGTATTGAGCGGCCTGAGGAAGCGCGATCTTGCGCGCGAAACGGCCGTCGCCGCTGCAACACTGTGTCCGCCCCTGGACCTCCGATGTATCCACTTCTAAGGAAGTCTCAATAAAGACTGGCTTTTTGTATCCTGGTGAGTGCCGCAACCTTGTTGCTTTCTTCTTTCCCTCTCGTACAGTCTTAGTAGAAGCCTCAGAAACAGATGTCTGCAAAAGTCACTCCAACCATTTATTTGCTTCGCTTGCCAATCAATGGTGGGGTTATGTTTAGTGAGCCAGGGTAGCCCCAACACTAGAGGAGTAGGAAAACCGCTAAGGACGAAACATGACACATCCTCAACATGAGCATCACTCACAATTAAACGGATATTGTGAACTATGCCCTTTAATGATTTCTGAGAAAGTGGAGTGGAATCAATAGCAAAAACAGGAATATCCTTTCCCAAAGTGTGCACCTGGAAACCATGAGTTATCGCAAATTGATTATCAATGAGATTGACAGCTGCTCAACTATCCACAAAAATCTCACAAAAAATGCTCTTGCTCTCTAGCGCCACCCTAGTAGGCAGGACAAAACGGGAACTACAAGCAAACGGAAAACCTTCAATTTCCGTCTCAACCTTGCCAATAGTAACAGACGGAACATTTTTAAAAGATTTTTTCCTTTTTGTTTCTTTATTACTCCCAGAAAACTGCCTGAATCTCCTAGAGGGACACACATTTGCCAAATGATTTATACCTCCACAACAAAAACAAACCCTCCCATGCGGGCTGAATCTTCTATTGTCAGAGGCAATCAACCCCAGCTGCATGGGCTCCTGCTCAGAAGGGGCTGACAGCGACTGAGACCCCTGCGCACAGAATGAGACTGCTGCACTGTCCTGGGACTGAATATGACAGGAAGGAGAGATCTCTCCTCTCTCTCTAGGACGCCTGTCAATACGAACGGCCTGAGACATAGCAGAGTCCAAGGAAATAGGCCTCTCATGAAAGGCAAATGCATCTTTCAATCCCTCTGAAAGACCATGGCAAAATTGACTTCGGAGTGCAGCATCATTCCAACAAGTATCAGCTGCCCATCTCCGAAATTCTGAGCAGTATATCTCTGCGGATTGTTTACCCTGGCATAATAGACGTAGTCTAGACTCAGCCAGAGCAATACGATCCGGATCATCATATATCTGATCCAGGGCTAAAAAGAATTCATCCACTGAACGGAGGGGCCGTGCCCCCTCCGGCAGCGAAAAGGCCCAGGACTGAGCGTTACCCCTGAGCAGGGATATAATGATCCCCACCCTCCGTTCCTCATCACCAGAGGAATGGGGAAGAAGGCGAAAATGGAGTTTGCAAGCCTCTCTGAAACGCACAAAATTCTCACTACCCCCGGAGAACGTATCCGGGAGCGAGATCTTAGGCTCAGAACAAACTCCATGAACGCAAGCTGAACCGGTCACTTGAAGCTGAGAAAAAGTCTTACGGAGATCAGCTACCTCCAATGAAAGACCCTGGAAGCGTTCAGCCAAAAGTGAAACCGGATCCATGCTTGAGACGGTTTTGGCGGCTTATAATGTCACGGAAGGTGTACAGGAAACAAGACAATGCAACATGAATATATGACTCACTGGATCCAAAGCTAAGAAACAAAAGGGAGACCCCTGCATAAGACCTGGCTCTCTCCCTCTCTGCTCAGCCTATGCAAAAATCCCAAAGGTGAATGGTTGCATATCCACGTACCTCGACTATATAACACCTGAACACCCTACAATAGTGAGGGGACACGACCACCGGCTCCCTACACCAGACACGGAGGGAGTCAGGGTCACCTGGGATCCAGCAAACAGAAAATAACAAATAAATGTACAGCACTTAACTTTGTAGCAGACTGGTAAACAGGATCAGCATGCACACACACTCCAGGAAGTTGTATAAGCCGCCCAGTAATGCATTATGGGGAGGAATTTAAAGGGATGCAATCAGTCCAACTACATGACAGCTGAGAGAGGCTAACGAGATGAGGAACTGAAAACCACAACAAAGAAAACTCAAGGAGGAGGTTCTGAAAGGCTTCTGTCAGAGCTTCTCAGCTGTCTGGTTGTGACAATTTTTTAACAAAATAAGAACTATATTAAGATTTCTCTTTTTTATGTATATGAATTGTTCTATATTTCATATGTATATTCATTTTCATCAGGATGTTTTTTGTAACCACTTATTTATGAATATAACCTTAATAGGTTCATTAGTCATCTCATGCAATTTTCACGATTATAATCAATGCGTTTTTATTATAAATTTAGGATATGAATTATTATTTTCATTCAATATTCATTCTCCCCTTTTCACTTTTTACCATTTTCCTTTTTCTTTTTTACCTTTTCATCCTCGTCACCCTTTTCACTCACTTTATACCTATTTTCGCTTGATGTTACTGGTCTTATTTACACTTCATGCAATCCTGTGTTTTTGTGCTGTTCGACATATATAGGTGGTCACTTGCATATTCCGATCACGTGATCGAAAGATTCGGCGCGTCATCAACTATGTGGCCAAAACAGCCCTCCTTTTTGTACTTCGGGAAGTCTGTGTACAATATTATATTTCAGAGATTGCCTCCCTCCTAAGGGGATTTGATTTTTATTATGATTCCCATTATTGCTGCTTTTGCTAATTATTTAAATGTAACATCCGAGCGACCTATCAGCATGTACCATCTGAACGCTGGTAGGTGCGTCATGATGACCGTGTGCTGACGTTGTGGTCACGTGTGTTCCACGTGACCTGTGCGTCATGATGACCGCGCGCTGAACTCCATTGACTTTCCCTCTTTTTTGACCACCTGACTCACGATGTGAGTTCCCATCGGAGAGCTAAGCTCCATGACACACCGGACTATGATAATGTTATTAATTTGCACCTGTGAGAACGATATATAAGAAGGTGGAGTTTTTATCAGTTTCTTATCCCTGGAAGAAGCCAGTTCACTGGCAAAACGACGTTGGGAGAAGGAGACTGAGGGATCGGTGCTCTTGTTTTGGGTATTCTACCATATTCCTTGATTTCCACATTTACCTACTATATTCCTATCAGATTTGTAAGTCCAGGGTTCATTTTCTTGGTTTTTATGTGGCGTTTCCTGCGCTTTTGTATGCCCCCAGTTACCTTCAGGGTTTTTTCCTCACCGAATATGCCTGTTTACTGCTGTTTTTACATGTGAAAATATCTGTCTAAATGTTCATTCAACAAAGATTTTTCTTATTATCAAATATGGCGGAGCCGTAGTGCTAATTTTTGGATATCAGTTTTGTATAGTGGAGGCTCTCCTTAGTGGAATTTTTTTCATGACCCGTTGCTTATAATTGGTGGGTGTTCTATATTGTATAGAATAACACTACCTAACATTACAGTACATACCATGAAATAACATTTGCAGATGTATGACGTCTGTATGGGTATTCAGTAAGGAGATAGTAAAAGGAAGGTTTCCATTCACTAACAGCAATCAGAGATAATGAACTTAAGATTTAATTCCCATAAAAGTGGATGATCAAGAAAACAATAGTGAACTGCTCGTCCCCGAAGTCGTTTTATTTCCATACATGTGAGGTTACAGGACTGAGCTCTTCAGGATTGTCAGGATGGATCCCAGTGCCAGGATGATGGCGGCATAGCTGGACTTGATGCTGGCGCCGCCGCTGGTGTTACACAGGTCGGTGGAGCAGCAGGAGACGGAGGCAGAGCCGACTATGAAGCCACCGCTGGTGGGAGTGCAGGACAAGGCACACGTCTTAGTGATGGAGGTGGCGGAGATCCCAGCTGCAGGGGAAAACAAAATGTGATAAACTGACCGGCTCCAGTCTTGTGACTAATCAGTGAGGTTACTAAAAGGGGCGGGGCTGTGACAACCTGTTATTACCAAAGTTGTATATAATTATATATGGCAGTCATTGGATTCTAAAGATAACTATAAAAGAGGACGAATATAGGCCCCAGGATAATAAAACTGAGATACTGAACTCACCAACAGAGACGGACGCCACCGAGGTCTCACAATAGGTTTCCCCATTGGTGCAGTTCGCCGCAGTCAGGCAGTCGGCGTTGGAAGTTGCTGATAAACAGGTATAGCACTGTAGAGAGAGAGCTGCGGATACAGGGAAGATACAGGTCACATATAGTCAGACGTGTGTGAGTAGCTGTATCTAATCCCATCATGTGTGATACTGCCTGCTGATCTGTGTATCTAATCCTATCCTGTGTGATACTGTCTGCTGAGCTGTGTATCTAATCCTATCATGTGTGATACTGTCTGCTGAGCTGTGTATCTAATCCTATCATGTGTGATACTGTCTGCTGAGCTGTGTATCTAATCCTATCCTGTGTGATACTGTCTGCTGAGCTGTGTATCTAATCCTATCCTGTGTGATACTGTCTGCTGAGCTGTGTATCTAATCCTATCCTGTGTGATACTGTCTGCTGAGCTGTGTATCTAATCCTATCCTGTGTGATACTGTCTGCTGAGCTGTGTATCTAATCCTATCCTGTGTGATACTGTCTGCTGAGCTGTGTATCTAATCCTATCCTGTGTGATACTGTCTGCTGAGCTGTGTATCTAATCCCATCATGTGTGATACTGCCTGCTGATCTGTGTATCTAATCCTATCCTGTGTTATACTGTCTGCTGAGCTGTGTATCTAATCCTATCCTGTGTGATACTGTCTGCTGAGCTGTGTATCTAATCCTATCCTGTGTGATACTGTCTGCTGAGCTGTGTATCTAATCCTATCCTGTGTGATACTGTCTGCTGAGCTGTGTATCTAATCCTATCCTGTGTGATACTGTCTGCTGAGCTGTGTATCTAATCCTATCCTGTGTGATACTGTCTGCTGAGCTGTGTATCTAATCCTATCCTGTGTGATACTGTCTGCTGAGCTGTGTATCTAATCCTATCCTGTGTGATACTGTCTGCTGAGCTGTGTATCTAATCCTATCCTGTGTGATACTGTCTGCTGAGCTGTGTATCTAATCCTATCCTGTGTGATACTGTCTGCTGAGCTGTGTATCTAATCCTATCCTGTGTGATACTGTCTGCTGAGCTGTGTATCTAATCCTATCCTGTGTGATACTGTCTGCTGAGCTGTGTATCTAATCCTATCCTGTGTGATACTGTCTGCTGAGCTGTGTATCTAATCCTATCCTGTGTGATACTGTCTGCTGAGCTGTGTATCTAATCCTATCCTGTGTGATACTGTCTGCTGAGCTGTGTATCTAATCCTATCCTGTGTGATACTGTCTGCTGAGCTGTGTATCTAATCCTATCCTGTGTGATACTGTCTGCTGAGCTGGTATCTAATCCTATCCTGTGTGATACTGTCTGCTGAGCTGTGTATCTAATCCTATCCTGTGTGATACTGTCTGCTGAGCTGTGTATCTAATCTATCCTGTGTGATACTGCCTGCTGAGCTGTGTATCTAATCCTATCCTGTGTGATACTGTCTGCTGAGCTGTGTATCTAATCCTATCCTGTGTGATACTGTCTGCTGAGCTGTGTATCTAATCCTATCCTGTGTGATACTGTCTGCTGAGCTGTGTATCTAATCCTATCCTGTGTGATACTGTCTGCTGAGCTGTGTATCTAATCCTATCCTGTGTGATACTGTCTGCTGAGCTGTGTATCTAATCCTATCCTGTGTGATACTGTCTGCTGAGCTGTGTATCTAATCCTATCCTGTGTGATACTGTCTGCTGAGCTGTGTATCTAATCCTATCCTGTGTGATACTGTCTGCTGAGCTGTGTATCTAATCCTATCCTGTGTGATACTGTCTGCTGAGCTGTGTATCTAATCCTATCCTGTGTGATACTGTCTGCTGAGCTGTGTATCTAATCCTATCCTGTGTGATACTGTCTGCTGAGCTGTGTATCTAATCCTATCCTGTGTGATACTGTCTGCTGAGCTGTGTATCTAATCCTATCCTGTGTGATACTGTCTGCTGAGCTGTGTATCTAATCCTATCCTGTGTGATACTGTCTGCTGCTTGTATCTAATCCTATCCTGTGTGATACTGTCTGCTGAGCTGTGTATCTAATCCTATCCTGTGTGATACTGTCTGCTGAGCTGTGTATCTAATCCTATCCTGTGTGATACTGTCTGCTGAGCTGTGTATCTAATCCTATCCTGTGTGATACTGTCTGCTGAGCTGTGTATCTAATCCTATCCTGTGTGATACTGTCTGCTGAGCTGTGTATCTAATCCTATCCTGTGTGATACTGTCTGCTGAGCTGTGTATCTAATCCTATCCTGTGTGATACTGTCTGCTGAGCTGTGTATCTAATCCTATCCTGTGTGATACTGTCTGCTGAGCTGTGTATCTAATCCTATCCTGTGTGATACTGTCTGCTGAGCTGTGTATCTAATCCTATCCTGTGTGATACTGTCTGCTGAGCTGTGTATCTAATCCTATCCTGTGTGATACTGTCTGCTGAGCTGTGTATCTAATCCTATCCTGTGTGATACTGTCTGCTGAGCTGTGTATCTAATCCTATCCTGTGTGATACTGTCTGCTGAGCTGTGTATCTAATCCTATCCTGTGTGATACTGTCTGCTGAGCTGTGTATCTAATCCTATCCTGTGTGATACTGTCTGCTGAGCTGTGTATCTAATCCTATCCTGTGTGATACTGTCTGCTGAGCTGTGTATCTAATCCTATCCTGTGTGATACTGTCTGCTGAGCTGTGTATCTAATCCTATCCTGTGTGATACTGTCTGCTGAGCTGTGTATCTAATCCTATCCTGTGTGATACTGTCTGCTGAGCTGTGTATCTAATCCTATCCTGTGTGATACTGTCTGCTGAGCTGTGTATCTAATCCTATCCTGTGTGATACTGTCTGCTGAGCTGTGTATCTAATCCTATCCTGTGTGATACTGTCTGCTGAGCTGTGTATCTAATCCTATCCTATGTGATACTGTCTGCTAATCTGTGTATCTAATCCTATCCTATGTGATACTGTCTGCTGAGCTGTGTATCTAATCCTATCCTGTGTGATACTGTCTGCTGAGCTGTGTATCTAATCCTATCCTGTGTGATACTGTCTGCTGAGCTGTGTATCTAATCCTATCCTGTGTGATACTGTCTGCTGAGCTGTGTATCTAATCCTATCCTGTGTGATACTGCCTGCTGAGCTGTGTATCTAATCCTATCCTGTGTGATACTGTCTGCTGAGCTGTGTATCTAATCCTATCCTGTGTGATACTGCCTGCTGAGCTGTGTATCTAATCCTATCCTGTGTGATACTGCCTGCTGAGCTGTGTATCTAATCCTATCCTGTGTGATACTGCCTGCTGAGCTGTGTATCTAATCCTATCCTGTGTGATACTGTCTGCTGAGCTGTGTATCTAATCCTATCCTGTGTGATACTGTCTGCTGAGCTGTGTATCTAATCCTATCCTGTGTGATACTGCCTGCTGAGCTGTGTATCTAATCCTATCCTGTGTGATACTGTCTGCTGAGCTGTGTATCTAATCCTATCCTGTGTGATACTGTCTGCTGAGCTGTGTATCTAATCCTATCCTGTGTGATACTGTCTGCTGAGCTGTGTATCTAATCCTATCCTGTGTGATACTGTCTGCTGAGCTGTGTATCTAATCCTCTCCTGTGTGATACTGTCTGCTGAGCTGTGTATCTAATCCTGTCCTGTGTGATACTGCCTGTGGAGCTGTGTATCTTATCCGGTATACAGTCCACACAGCACTACACCCCCCATCATTCTAGCAGTGCACCCATCCTGCAGGGTCTTACCTGTGGCGGCACAGAGGGCGATCACCAGGAGGAGGCTCGTGTACGCTGCCATTGTGAGCGGAGTGATGTCTGACCGGCAGCCTCCTCCTCTATATATACAGGACTTTGTGTATGTAGAAAAAGGTTTCCATGAAAACCAGAAAATTCCTTAATTACGTCCTTCTTCTAAAGCAAAGCTGTAAAGAGTGTAACCTAATCCACAGCACAACATACGTGTGTATTCTAACAACTTCTGCATGTGCGGACAATACGCATCAATCACCCATTATATGACCTGCAACCAACAACACCCGAGTCACTCCGAACCCATGACTACAATATCAAACATACCACACAGGAAAGTATCGAGGGTACAGGGCCGTATATAACCCCCCAGAGAGACAGGACTGTATATAACACCCCAGAGTAACAGGACTGTATATAACACCCCAGAGTAACAGGACTGTATATAACACCCCAGAATAACAGGATTGTGTATAACATCCCAGAATAACAGGACTGTAAATAACACCCCAGAATAACAGGATTGTGTATAACATCCCAGAATAACAGGACTGTATATAACACCCCAGAGTAACAGGACTGTATATAACACCCCAGAGTAACAGGACTGTATATAACACCCCAGAGAGACAGGACTGTATATAACAGGCATGGCCAACCTGAGGCTCTCCAGCTGTTGTAAAACTACAACTCCCACCATGCCCTGCTGTAGGCTGATAGCTGTAAGTAGCCTCGGCATGCTGGTAGTTGTAGTTTTGCAACAGCTGGAGAGCCTCAGGTTGGCCATCCCTGGTATATAACACCCCCAGAATAACAGGACTGTATAGAACACCCCCAGAATAACAGGGCTGTATATAACATCCCAGAATAACAGGACTGTGTATAACACCCCAGAATAACAGGACTGTATATAACATCCCAGAATAACAGGACTGTATATAACACCCCAGAATAACAGGACTGTATATAACACCCCAGAATAACAGGACTGTGTATAACACCCCAGAATAACAGGACTGTATATAACACCCCAGAATAACAGGACTGTATATAACACCCCAGAATAACAGGACTGTATATAACATCCCAGAATAACAGGACTGTATATAACACCCCAGAATAACAGGACTGTATATAACACCCCAGAATAACAGGACTGTATATGAGTCCCCGGAATAACAGGACTGTATATAACACCCCAGAATAACAGGACTGTATATAACACCCCAGAATAACAGGACTGTATATAACACCCCAGAATAACAGGACTGTATATAACACCCCAGAATAACAGGACTGTATATAACGTTACTGCCCCTTTAATTTTCATATTACGCTCTCAAGCAGTACTTTGGTGAGAGGTGCGTATGCACCATTCTCCCCTGAAGGTACAACTTCATTTTTTGTTTTTCATTCTTTTGTTCCTTGTGGACATGGCAGGTTTCCTAACCACAGGCCTAGATACGGACTCCTGGCTCAACGAGGCCAAAACAGTCTTTTCTGAACAAGCCTTCAAGCAGAAGAAATACACCTCCACTCTGAACGGAGCATTCGCCGAACTCACACGCATATATAAGGAGCCCATCAGCTCATGGTGGGAAGTGCAGGGCCTAGACCAATACATTAAACAAGGTATTGTACCACAAGGCCTTCGCATATCCCTGACTCCAGCCAACCGTATCAGAAATCCCAATCTATTGAGAAAGTGGGAAAGGGAGGTGACAAATAGTTCCCTTATATTCATGCAGATACTCCTGGATGAGGAGAGGATTGACCTTGAACAGGTGGAAAAAAGTTAGTTGATCAGATCAATATTACCAAGAAGTTCCACCAAGACCCTGAGTTTAATAATAAGGAAACGCAGCTGCAGAATACTATCGAGCGTTACCAGTATCACCTTAAGGAACGCAAGCATAGGCAGTTCACCAGAGACTCTCAGGACTTTAAAGAAAACAAGGCATATCTATTCTTGACAAACCCAGACAATCCCCAAAAAACAGACCAATCTTCAACTGAAACTGAGATCTCAGACAACGAGAGAGACAGATACCCCAAGACTAGGGGCCGGGGTGGTTATAGAGCAAGGCGCCGGGGAGGTCGCTATAATACGAACCAATACACTAACCAATCACAATGTGTTCCCTCCGTCCCACAATCATCCTCTTCCTCTTTTAGACCAAGGGATGCATTACCAATTGCGGAATCGCAACAACCAACCCCCGGCGACACAACAGTGCTAATCGATGACAGGTTAGTGATTAATCTGTCATCTCGCCCTCTGACCTTCACAGAGATCAAGGTCCTTAGACGTGGCCTATCGTTCGTACCCACCACCAGATTCGATCTCTTCCGCTGGACCAAGGATCTCCACCTGTTTGCCCGCAAGCTAAAGTGGCATAAGCACTTTCAGCTAAAAGACAAAAAAGAAAGTCGCGAGCTGGGAATACCAGTGGAGATCCTTGGTGACGTATGTTTTCTGTACAACCTGGACAGCATGCCCAGTAATCCTGAGGGCATAGGTCCCTTTACGGGCCTAAAAAATAGAAGCACTAAAATGCCACCAATAGGGGAATTTTCGTGCATCGATGTCTTCCTCAAACACAATCTCTCTGAACTCTCTACAATGGACTCCACCTCCATGAGGTTCAATTGCAGTAAGGAAGAGAGGTGCGCGTTACAGGTCTTGGAAAGAGACAGACAAATAACGATCAAAACCTCAGACAAAGGGGGTAATGTAGTTGTTATGAACACCCCAAGCTATATGGACATGTGTCTAACAATCCTCCAGGACAGCCAGGGGTATGAAATTTTGCCTGGTAATCCCACCCGTAGATTTAAAAAAGAACTGCTGAAAATACTAACGAAAGCGAAATCGGACAAACTCATCACTGCTGATGAATTCGAGTTCCTCTATCCCCCCCACCCAGTAACTGCAACATTTTACTGTTTGCCAAAAGTTCATAAGGAGACTATACCCATCAAGGGGCGTCCGATTGTCTCAGGGGTGGGGAATTTCTCACAGAACGTGGGCATCTACATAGATCACATCCTTTGCCCCTTTGTACAATCGTTGCCCTCATATGTGAAGGACACAGGAGACCTTCTCATCAAACTCGAGAACATAGAGATTGAACCACACTGGTTCCTGGCATCGATCGATGTAGAGGCCCTATACTCGTCCATACCGCATAACAGGGGGGTAGAGGCTTCCTGAGAGCGAGGAGACAACAATTCACCGCACATAACAACCTGGTTTTGAGTCTATTGCATTACATCCTCCGTAGCAATTTCTTTCTTTTCGACGGCCACATTTACCACCAGCTCAGGGGCACCGCAATGGGTAGTTCGTGTGCGCCATCTTACGCAAATTTGCTCCTGGGCCGGTGGGAGGAGACAGTGGTCTTCGGTGACACACCTAGACGGCACTCGGAGCACGTCATCCTCTGGTCCCGCTACATAGACGATATATTCGTCTTGTGGAGCGGGCCAGAGGACGCGTTCGAAGGGTTCGTTGAGGAACTCAACCACAACAACCTTAACCTTAGGTTCACCTCCGTTATTGTGCGGGATCATCTTCCATTCCTGGACATCTCTATATCCAGGGGCGACTGTGGTAAGCTGCAGACCACCATCTACCGCAAATCAACGTCTACGAACTGCCTCCTCAGGTGGGACAGCTGCCACCCCACCCCACTAAAACTGGGCATACCGGTTGGGCAATATCTAAGGCTCAAACGTAACTGCTCTGAGAAAGGGGAGTTCAAGCGTCAGGCTGACAAATTGAGGAGGCGTTTCCGTGAACGGGGTTTCCCGGATAGGTCACTCAAAAAGGCCTACCAAAGGGCATGCGCTGAGACGCGCACTACCCTATTACACCCCACCAAGAACCCAGACACTGATCCCCAGAAATTGATACGGGTTGTAGGGACCTTTGACTCGGCATCTACGAGAATAAGAGAGATCATAAGCCGCAATTGGGGGACTCTTCTCATGGACCCTGATTTAGCTGCAGTTTTAAGCCCCCAACCCTCTGTGACTTTCAGGAGAGGGACCAATTTAAGAGATAAGCTGGTAAACAGCCACTACAGTCCACCTGAGAAACAACGCACATGGCTGGATAGCCCGGTCAAGGGCTGTCATAGATGCAGACACTGTAGCTTTTGTGGCCACCTCACCCAGGACAAATCCTTTGCGTTGGACCCAGCGGGTCATACTTACCACATACGTGACTTCATCAATTGTCGCACCACAGGTGTTATTTACCTCATCACCTGTGAATGCGGCAAGAGGTATGTGGGTAAGACCCGCAGGGAACTACGTAAACGGATGGGTGAGCATATTGGAGATATACGCAACGATAGAGACACCCCGGTGGCAAGGCATATCCACACTGACCATGGCGGCCGTACCTCAGCCGTGACCTTCATGGGCATTGAACATGTCCAGAAACCTCAACGTGGAGGAGACTGGGACAAGCGTATACTCCAACGCGACTGCTGGTGGATTTTTAAACTAAAAGCCACTAACCCCCAAGGCCTTAATGAACAACTGCAGTTTGGGTGTTTCCTCTGATAGGGCCATTGGTAGGTACATTTCCTCTCCCTCTTTGACCAGTATTACTGGCGATTTTGGGGTTGGGTTATGCCGCTATACTACTCTGCACTATGTCTGACTGAGTATATAATAATCACATCATTCATTCCCTTATATTGGTTGATCTGTTCATGTATTGACTCATTCTCCCCACTTGTGGGTTAGGAGTATGTAATTTATTTACTTTCATCCGGGGCCCCACCCCTAGTCACTGTGGTTACTCCTGCCCCTTAATGTCCACCCTGTTGTCCATAGTGGAGGGTCTGGGACTATGACCCCCCACTTATAATTTACATGCGAGTGATTTGTAGAAGCTGAGCATTATTGACTTGCACAGCTCCATCCACTTAGCCTTCTGAGTGTGCCGATGCGCCCGTTCACCCAGTGTCCGCCTGCCTTGACCGCCCATTGGCTTTTTACTGCATACTAATTAGGTGCGACGGCCGGCGGACATTGACATCAATGGGACGGCTCTAGCGCTCACCTGACCGATGACGCGCGTCCACGTGACAAGCGCCGCGACACGTGATGCCTCCTCATCACATTGCGACAATGACCGGCGCGCGCATGCGCGGACTGATCTCCGCCCCCTTCATTTGAAAACAGTATCAGCGCGCCACACAACGCTGCCAGACGCCACATCTCCGGCCTCACACAAACTGACTGACGCCGGTCCAGCCAGATGGCTGCCATACGCACCCAGGGCTGTCTGTAAGTAAAAACACTGTATAATATTTGAGTCCCCATATGCATACCTTTGCATTGCCTGCCGGCCCACTTGCATCAGGGGGTCAGCGGGGTCTTTTTACTAAGTATACCTATTATTATACAATGGTTTAGAGGGCGTTCCTTTATTTCTGTGTGTTACAGGTACACCTGGATTTTGCCACACGCACTCTAGGTAGACACCAACCACGCCATACATCACTGAGTGGTCAGAAGTAGCCTGCGCCTCCCTCCTAACTGCCCAATATGATTATATTTTTTCTATGCGGTTGAGGTAGCTCTCAGTGTAAATACACCTAGTACCACGAGTGACCTAACCTAGTCTGCCCTTCTATCTTGCTCAGTAATATATAATTGACACTGTGCAATTGAAGACAGCTACCACTTGTGCTAACCCCCGTCCCCTGACGATTCAAGGGGTTGATATTACTATCTTCAAGTATGTTCTATTGAAGAAACGCGTAGGGACATATGAACATGCCTCTTTATTGTACCCACAGTTTTTATATTTCCACTACATTAGGTGTCCTCCCCACCACCCCGGCAGGGTCTCATAGGGACCTTAGACCAGGGTAAGGTTCCGGACGGGACCACCCCTTGCAGGCACGGATCCCGTGTTAGGGCACTAGGGTCATAGTAGGTCAAGCAGGGTGCAACAGGGACAGCTTACCTCCCTGTGGCCCTCGACAATGCATGACCTATCTCACGAAGACCCTCCTTAAAAGGACACCTAATCCACGCGCTGGGAAAAGATCATAATTTCCGGTGACCTTCTGAGTTTGGTGAATAAACGCGCCTGTTGACTCTATACCGGTAAGATCTATCCTTGTTTTCTTACCTAGACAAGGCATTGCCCTGTTCCTCATATCGAGACTCAGGACAACATAGAAACATAGAAACATAGAATGTGTCGGCAGATAAGAACCATTTGGCCCATCTAGTCTGCCCAATATATCTGAATCCTATGAATAGTCCCTGGCCCTATCTTATATGAAGGATAGCCTTATGCCTATCCCATATACAGTAATATGAAAATTAAAGGGGCAGTAACGTTTTAAAATAGAATTTTTAATGGTACAGTAAAATATATTTAAAACCCCTTACGAACATAAACAGACAGACACACTTAAGACCCTGGGTACACGTGGACCGCTTAGGGGCAGGTCACGGTATGTGGAGTCCCTCGGGCAGACCCTTATTCAAATAGTGTGGACCCCCAAGGGTCAACCACAATTATTTATCTTTTACCACCAGTTGTGGCTCCTCTTGACCCTTGGGGGTCCACACTATTTGAATAAGGGTCTGCCCGAGGGACTCCACATACCGTGACCTGCCCCTAAGCGGTCCACGTGTACCCAGGGTCCTAAGTGTGTCTGTCTGTTTATGTTCGTAAGGGGTTTTACATATATTTTACTCGTACCATTAAAAATTATATTTTAAAATGTTACTGCCCCTTTAATTTTCATATTACTGTATATAACACCCCAGAATAACAGGACTGTATATAACACCCCAGAATAACAGGACTGTATATAACACCCCAGAATAACAGGACTGTATATAACACCCAGAATAACAGGACTGTATATAACACCCCAGAAAAACAGGACTGTGTATAACACCCCAAAATAACAGGACTGTATATAACACCCCAGAATAACAGGACTGTATATAACATCCCAGAATAACAGGACTGTATAGAACACCACAGAATAACAGGACTGTATATAACACCCCCAGAATAACAGGACTGTATATAGCACCCCAGAAAAACAGGACTGTATATAACACCCCAAAATAACAGGACTGTATATAACATCCCGGAATACCAGGACTGTATATAACACCCCAGAATAACAGGACTGTATATAACACCCCAGAATAACAGGACTGTATATAACACCCCAGAATAACAGGACTGTATAGAACACCCCAGAATAACAGGACTGTATATAACACCCCAGACTAACAGGACTGTATATAACACCCCAGAATAACAGGACTGTATATAACACCCCAGAAGAACAGGACTGTATATAACACCCCAGAATAACAGGACTGTATATAACACCCCAGAATAACAGGATTGTATATAACATCCCAGAATAACAGGACTGTATATAACACCCCAGAATAACAGGACTGCATATAACACCCCAGAATAACAGGACTGTATATAACATCCCCAGAATAACAGGACTGCATATAACACCCCAGAATAACAGGACTGCATATAACACCCCAGAATAACAGGACCCGTATATAACACCCCAGAATAACAGGACTGTATATAACACCCCAGAATAACAGGACTGTATATAACACCCCAGAATAACAGGACTGTATATAACATCCCCAGAATAACAGGACTGTATATAACACCCCAGACTAACAGGACTGTATATAACACCCCAGAATAACAGGACTGTATATAACATCCCCATAATACCAGGACTGTATATAACATCCCGGAATAACAGGACTGTATATAACACCCCAGAATAACAGGACTGTATATAACATCCCGGAAAAACAGGACTGTATATAACACCCCAGAATAACAGGACTGTATTTAACACCCCAGAATAACAGGACTGTATATAACACCCCAGACTAACAGGACTGTATATAACATCCCAGAATAACAGGACTGTATATAACACCCCAGAGGGACAGGACTGTATATAACACCCCAGAATAACAGGACTGTATATAACACCCCAGAATAACAGGACTGTATATAACATCCCAGAATAACAGGACTGTATATAACACCCCAGAATAACAGGACTGTATATAACACCCCAGAATAACAGGACTGTGTATAACACCCCCAGACTAACAGGACTGTATATAACACCCCAGAATAACAGGACTGTATATAACATCCCCAGAATAACAGGACTGTATATAACACCCCAGAGTAACAGGACTGTATATAACACCCCAGAATAACAGGACTGTATATAACATCCCGGAATAACAGGACTGTATATAACACCCCAGAATAACAGGACTGTATATAACATCCCGGAATAACAGGACTGTATATAACACCCCAGAATAACAGGACTGTATATAACACCCCAGAATAACAGGACTGTATATAACACCCCAGAATAACAGGACTGTATATAACACCCCAGAATAACAGGACTGTATATAACATCCCGGAATAACAGGACTGTATATAACACCCCAGAGGGACAGGACTGTATATAACACCCCAGAATAACAGGACTGTATATAACACCCCAGAATAACAGGACTGTATATAACACCCCAGAATAACAGGACTGTATATAACACCCCAGAATAACAGGACTGTATATAACACCCCAGAATAACAGGACTGTATATAACATCCCGGAATAACAGGACTGTATATAACACCCCAGAATAACAGGACTGTATATAACACCCCAGAATAACAGGACTGTATATAACACTCCAGAGAGACAGGACTGTATATAACACCCCAGAATAACAGGACTGTATATTACACCCCAGAATAACAGGACTGTATATAACACCCCAGAATAACAGGACTGTATATAACACCCCAGAATAACAGGACTGTATATAACACCCCAGAATAACAGGACTGTATATAACACTCCAGAGAGACAGGACTGTATATAACACCCCAGAATAACAGGACTGTATATAACACCCCAGAATAACAGGACTGTATATAACACCCCAGAATAACAGGATTGCATATAACACCCCAGAATAACAGGACTGTATATAACATAAAAGAATAACAGAACTGTATATAACACCCCAGAATAACAGGACTGTATATAACATAAAAGAATAACAGAACTGTATATAACACCCCAGAATAACAGGAACGTATATAACACCCCAGAATAACAGGACTGTATATAACACCCAGAATAACAGGACTGTATATAACACCCCAGAATAACAGGACTGTATATAATACCCCAGAATAACAGGACTGTATATAACACCCCAGAATAACAGGACTGTATATAACACCCCAGAATAACAGGACTGTATATAACACCCCAGAATAACAGGACTGTATATAACACCCCAGAATAACAGGACTGTATATAACACTCCAGAGAGACAGGACTGTATATAACACCCCAGAATAACAGGACTGTATATTACACCCCAGAATAACAGGACTGTATATAACACCCCAGAATAACAGGATTGCATATAACACCCCAGAATAACAGGACTGTATATAACACCCCAGAATAACAGGACTGTATATAACACCCCAGAATAACAGGACTGTATATAACACCCCAGAATAACAGGACTGTATATAACACTCCAGAGAGACAGGACTGTATATAACACCCCAGAATAACAGGACTGTATATAACACCCCAGAATAACAGGACTGTATATAACATAAAAGAATAACAGAACTGTATATAACACCCCAGAATAACAGGACCGTATATAACACCCCAGAATAACAGGACTGTATATAACACCCAGAATAACAGGACTGTATATAACACCCCAGAATAACAGGACTGTATATAATACCCCAGAATAACAGGACTGTATATAACACCCCAGAATAACAGGACTGTATATAACACCCCAGAATAATAGGACTGTATATAACACCCCAGAATAACAGGACTGTATATAACACCCCAGAATAAAAGGACTGTATATAACACCCCAGACTAACAGGACTGTATATAACACCCCAGAATAACAGGACTGTATATAACATCCCAGAATAACAGGACTGTATATAACACCCCAGAATAACAGGACTGTATATAACACCCCAGAATAACAGGACTGTATATAACACCCCAGAATAACAGGACTGTATATAACACCCCAGAATAACAGGACTGCATATAACACCCCAGAATAACAGGACTGTATATAACACCCCAGAATAACAGGACTGTATATAACACCCCAGAATAACAGGACTGTATATAACACCCCAGAATAACAGGACTGTATATAACACCCCAGAATAACAGGACTGTATATAACACCCCAGAATAACAGGACTGTATATAACACTCTATCATAGATGATATCATGCTCATCTAATGGATTGTGTAACACTACTAAGGCTCCACTACTGAACACTAGAGATGGTCTTGCGGTTTGCCCGGCGGTCGTTTCCCGGCGAACTTTGCTCGTTCGCAGTTTGCCGAACAGGCAACCATATGGCGATGTCCCCCTGCGCCATATTCTTTTACATTGTGAAGAACTTTGACCCATGACCTATCCATCAGGTGGGACCGGACAGCCAATTGAGACGTTTCAGCACATGGACACACCCCCTACCTTATAAATAAACCCGATCTGGCCGCCATTTTACATTCAGTGTTTTGCCAGTGTAGGGAGAGGTTGCTGTGTGGAGCAGGGACAGGCTGTTAGGGACACCAAACGCTAGCTAATAGGGCCACAAAAGTCCTTTTAAGGACTGGTATAGGTGTGCTATCGATAGGTGTGATACACAGAGGGGTGCGATATACTTATAATATACTGAGAGGTGTGATAGAAAGTATATTATAGTGCATTTGTATTGTGCAGCAGTTGTGTGCGGTTTCGCTGCGTTTCCGCAGCTATACAGAGTGACAAACGCTATTTGAACAAATAATTTCTACTGGTGTGATTTATTAGTTGCCCCCCAAAAAAACTGATTGAGGCAGGGGTGTGATATACCTTCTTCCACAAATACTGCTCTTCTATAGGGACATTGTCACAGGATCATTTAGAAAATGACAGGCAGAGGAAGAGGCCGGCCGTTCCGCAGGGGTGGTAGGGGTCGGGCAGGAGCAACAGGCCGGAGCCTAAGTGGGAAGTTGCAGAAGGTGCATGCGATTATGTCAAAGGACGCACCAGACTTTTTTGAGTGGCTCACTCAGCCTTCCGCTTCTGCACCCTCCTCATCTTCTGTATCTGCACCCTCCTCATCCTCTCTATCTGCACGCTCCTCATCCTCTCTATCTGCACCCTCCTCATCCTCTGTATCTGCACCCTCCTCATCCTCTGTATCTGCACCCTCCTCATCTTCTCTATCTGCACCCTCCTCATCCTCTCTATCTGCACCCTCCTCATCCTCTCTATCTGCACCCTCCTCACCCTCTGTATCTGCACCCTCCTCATCCTCTCTATCTGCACCCTCCTCATCCTCTGTATTTGCACCCTCCTCATCCTCTCTATCTGCACCCTCCTCATCCTCTCTATCTGCACCCTCCTCATCCTCTCTATCTGCACCCTCCTCATCCTCTCTATCTGCACCCTCCTCATCCTCTCTATCTGCACCCTCCTCATCATCTATCTGCACCCTCCTCATCCTCTCTATCTGCACCCTCCTCATCCTCTCTATCTGCACCCTCCTCATCCTCTCTATCTGCACCCTCCTCATCCTCTCTATCTGCACCCTCCTCATCATCTATCTGCACCCTCCTCATCCTCTGTATCTGCACCCTCCTCATCCTCTTTATCTGCACCCTCCTCATCCTCTGTATCTGCACCCTCCTCATCCTCTGTATCTGCACCCTCCTCATCCTCTTTATCTGCACCCTCCTCATCCTCTGTATCTGCACCCTCCTCATCCTCTGTATCTGCACCCTCCTCATCCTCTGTATCTGCACCCTCCTCGTCCTCTGTATCTGCACCCTCCTCATCCTCTGTATCTGCACCCTCCTCATCCTCTGTATCTGCACCCTCCTCATCTTCTATCTGCACCCTCCTCATCTTCTATCTGCACCCTCCTCATCCTCTCTATCTGCACCCTCCTCATCCTCTGTATCTGCAACCTCCTCATCTTCTATCTGCACCCTCCTCATCCTCTCTATCTGCACCCTCCTCATCCTCTCTATCTGCACCCTCCTCATCCTCTATCTGCACCCTCCTCATCCTCTCTATCTGCACCCTCCTCATCCTCTCTATCTGCACCCTCCTCATCCTCTCTATCTGCACCCTCCTCATCCTCTATCTGCACCCTCCTCATCCTCTCTATCTGCACCCTCCTCATCCTCTCTATCTGCACCCTCCTCATCCTCTCTATCTGCACCCTCCTCATCCTCTCTATCTGCACCCTCCTCATCCTCTCTATCTGCACCCTCCTCATCCTCTCTATCTGCACCCTCCTCATCCTCTCTATCTGCACCCTCCTCATCCTCTCTATCTGCAGCCTCCTCATCCTCTCTATCTGCACCCTCCTCATCCTCTCTATCTGCACCCTCCTCATCCTCTCTATCTGCACCCTCCTCATCATCTATCTGCACCCTCCTCATCCTCTCTATCTGCACCCTCCTCATCCTCTCTATCTGCACCCTCCTCATCCTCTCTATCTGCACCCTCCTCATCCTCTCTATCTGCTGTGTGCACCCCCAAAGACCATATGCAGTGGAGGCTAAATCCTATGTGAGGGATACTACCGATTTCTTATCTAGGATTAACACCATTGGATTTGAAGAGGGGGATGTTCTGTTATCTTTTGACGTGACAAGTCTCTATACCATCATAGACCACGAACTAGGCTTGGAGGCAGTTAAATGGGCCCTAGGGGGATCAGACTATGGAATTAGAAACTAAGTCTTTCCTTGTGTCACTACTGGAAATTCTTCTGTACTGTAACTATTTTCTGTTTGAGGACGTGTTTTATGAGCAGTGTCGGGGTACCGCAATGGGGTACAATGTGGCCCCGACATATGCTAATATATACATGTCCAACTTGAAGGAATTGTATATATACCCGTCCGCCCTCTACACTAATGTGAGAGGGTGGATGAGGTATATAGAGGACATTTTTTTGGTTTGGAGTGGTACTGTGACTGATTTACATGCCTTCCATGATTATGTCAATCAGTTGCACGATCAGTTAAAATTGACTAAGGTTTTTTTCTACAGAATCCCTACAGTTCCTAAATACATTGGTCTATGTCAAGGAAGGCAAATTGGAGACCGATCTGTTTATTGAACCTACGGATCGGAATAGTATGTTGCGTTTCGATAGTGCACATCCTAGGAGGATGCTGGAATCCCTACCATACAGCCAATTTTTACGAGCCAGAAGGATAGTGTCAGGGACAAAGATTCAGGGACAGGAAGTATCCCAAAAATCTCGTAGACCGACATCTTGAGAGGGCTAGACACAGTGAACGGCAACAACTATTATCAACAACAGGAAGAACAAAAGAGCAGGAAAAAAACTGAATTCCATTTGTGTCGACATTTACGAGAATGAGTAATAAGATACCTAAAGTATTGAGACACAACTGGCATATTCTGACTCAATCTTTTCCAAGAGTAGCAGAGTTCCAGTCTCCTCCATTAATGTCATATAGGAGACCAAAGAATCTGAGTGATAGCCTGACATCGGCTGATGTAAAAACAAAGAAGAAACAGAATCAACAGAATCAGGACTGTGGGGAGGAAGTAGAGTTACCTGTACCAGAACACTTTTGGAGATATCAACATAGATACCATGGAACCTAAAGGTTTGAATAGGGAATTTAGGTGAGCTCTCTCTTCTGAACCCCATGTAAGATGTGTATTTTAGTAACTTAAGTAAAAGTACCTGGCTATAAGCCGTGTTTTTTTAACTATAATTAACCCTTCTCTGTCTCCATTTTAGAAGGAACTGTGCACATGCTGCGGGAAGATCGAACTTGGACTATAGAATAGAGGACTTGGACCACAGATGAGGGACTCAATACATTGATTATAAGTAAAAGCCATTAGTGATATCTCCTTTAGGGCACATGCGGCCACTGTGGTATGTACTGTGTAGACGGATGTATAAATAAGGAATAAAAGAAATATTTTAAAATATGGGGAGACTCATTGGTTGTAGCACCTAAGGATGAACCGAATTGAAGCTTAAGGTTTTAAATGGGGATGTTGTGGTGGTAAGACTGGATACATAAGGCACGGGTATGTCCGCAAAGATCTGGAAGGACAGCCGAAGGGGAGGATTCCTCTCCAGTAAATGGACTGGAGCTTCCCAGCGTGTGAAGGTCCACTATGTATGAATGGGATAATAGGACTAGATGACTCCAGGATCTGGGGGTGACCCCCCGGAACATGGGGTCTATTTACCAGTCAAGTGGTGGATGGTGGACTACCTGTCATACAGCCCAATAATAGCTCCACATAAATAATGGATATGGGCTCCTGAAGATGCCCCAATGAAACCCCATAAAAGGTACATTATTAAACAAAGTGATTTACCCTGACCACAGGGATACCGCAGTGACCGCATTGTCTCCCTATCTAAAGAATACTTGTAGTTGGTGGACTCCCAGAAGGTTAGCTGCTAATATGATCTGGCGTCTGGTAACCGGGCAACCAGAGGTCAGGTGATCGGCGGAGAACATGTGAGATACAGCGTCATAGTGACGCTGGGTTAGGTGATTGGGTCATGTGACCGGAAATCCGTCTGGATGATCGCGAGATGACGGGACCCAGAGAAAGTGTTCGCCTTAGGGCGTCAGGACGCATGGCAGTGCGAATAGAAGGACGCCAATCGTTTAGCATTTCCCGTAAGAAACTTGAGAATGAAAGTCCAGGGGATGTTCCTGCAGCATAGGGCACGGTATGTGAATATGTGAAAATGACTAGTAACTGCAGGAACATGTAAACCGCAGATTGTGAAGCAGGAGGGGTTAATGAGACAGGGAAAGTTATAACCAATGAGAGGTACTATGATGGTATTTAAATGTTCACTGTGGTGTTATTGTATTGTGAGCTTGATAAAGACCGCAAAGTCGAAACGTTGCTGTGTTCGGTGCAATAAAATAAGGAAAAAAACAAGATACATTGGAGTGCCGTGGCTTTATATCATTTTCTGACACCCCCAAAGACACCACCATATCCCCTCCGCTCGAGTCAGAGGAATTATTTTCCCATCCATTACAAGACCTTACCGATGCGCAGCCATTCTTGGCATCGGAAAAGGAAGAGGAGGTAGCAACGGCCACCACTCAGCAGTCTGACGACAGTACCCAGATAAGCCCAAGGATCGAGGTCCCCCCTGTTGCTGCCTACTCCGAGATCTCTTATGTCAGTGGTGGTGAAGATAACGATGATGACGTGTCGATGGACGTCACGTGGGTGCCCACAAGAGAGGAAGAGGAGGGGAGTTCAGAGGGAGAGACGGAGCAGCAGATAGGGAGGAGAAGGAAGAGAAGCAGGCAGAACTCGCAGGGCACAGGAGGCAGAAAGCAGACTGCAAATGTATTTGGAGGGAGCCATCCACCATGCACGGTCACATCTTGCGCTCCCAGGATGCTGGCACATGGCTCCGCAGTGTGGGCTTTTTTTAATGTGTGAGCTGCTGACAATAGTGTTGCCATCTGCAGCCTGTGCTGTCAACGCATAAGTCGCAGTAAGCCCAACACTCACCTAGGGACGACCGCCTTAAGAAGGCACCTGGCCTCCCATCACTGAGCTCAGTGGGAGCAACGCTGTTAGAACCCACAAAGCTCCACTCCCGGCGCTTCACGTCCAGCCTCTTCTCCTTCTCCTCTCTCCTCCCATTTGTCCTCCACCTTCCACCGTTGCGTCGTCGCGTTCATCTGGCAAAAGGCAGGCTTCCGTGGCCCAAATGTTCGAGGCTAAAAAAGATGACGCCGGATAACCCTCTTGCCCAATGGCTGAACGCTGGCTCGTCGGAACTGCTAGCCCGCCAACTACAAACTGGTGGACTCGGAGGCCTTTAGAAAATTTGTGGCCATTGGCACACCGCAATGGAAGGTCCCTGAAAGGAAATATTTCTCCCAGAAGGGCATACCGGAGCTATATGGCCATGTTCAGCAGCAAGTGAATGTATCTCTGGCACAGTGTCGGTGCCAATATACATCTGACCACAAACACGTGGTCTAGCAAACACAGGCAGGGAAGGTACATAACTTTTACTGCCCATTGGGTGAACCTTCTGACGGCTGTCAAGCATGTAACCCGTGGCTCCCGTGTGGATTTGGTGTTACCACCACGTATTGCATGCAGGCCTGCCTCTTTTTCTCCTCCTCCTACTCCATCCTCGGCTGACTCCTCCTTTTCCACTGCTACCGCCTCTTCCGCTGCGCCCCCCAAGCTCCCCAGAACCTATTTGACATGCCAGGTGATACGTTGCCATGATGTGCTGTGTCTGTTGTGCCTGGAAGCCAAGAGCCACACCGGTCCTGCACTGCTTTCAGCTCTGCGGTCACAGGCCGATCAGTGGCTAACCCCGCTCAATTTGACAGTTGGTAAAGTGGTGTGCGACAACGGTGCCAACCTGCTGAGTGTACTGAAACAGAGCAAAATGACACACGCGCCGTGCATGGCACACATCCTGAACTTAGTCGTGCAGCATTTCCTTGCCAAATACACAGGGGTCCAGGACGTCTTGTGGCAGGCCAGGAAAATCTCTGGCCATTTTAGAAGATCTTCCACGGCCATGGCTCTCCTTGCTGATTTTCAGCGGCGACACCACCTGCCCGTCAGACGTCTGATTTGTGACTGCCCGACTGTCACAACCAGACATCTGAGAAGCTCTGACAGATGCCTTTTAGAACCTCCTCCTTGAGTTTTCTTTGTTTTGGTTTTCAGTTCCTCATCTCGTTAGCCTCTCTCAGCTGTCTTGTAGTTGGACTGATTGCATCCCTTTAAATTCCTCCCCATAATGCATTAGTGTGCGGCTTATACAACTTCCTGGAGTGTGTGTGCATGCTGATCCTATTTCCCAGTCTTCTACAAGATAAGTGCTGTACATTATTTTGTCATTTTCTGTTTGCTGGATCCCAGGTGACCCTGACTCCCTCAGTGTCTAGTGTAGGGAGCCGGTGGTCGTGTCCCCTCACTATTGTAGGGTGTTCAGGTGTCATATAGTCGAGGTACTGGGATAAACGATCATCCACCATTGGGGTGTTCACATAGGCTGAGCAGTCAGGGAGAGTGCCAGGTCTTATGCAGGGGTCTCCCTTTTGTTCCTTAGCTTTGGATCCAGTGAGTCATACATTCATTTTGCATTGTCTTGTTTCCTGTACACCTTTCCGTGACATTATAAGCCGCCAAAACCGTCTCAAGCATGGATCCGGTTTCACTTTTGACTGAACGCTTCCAGGGTCTTTCATTGGAGGTAGCTGATCTCCGTAAGACTCTTTCTCAGTTTCTAGTGACCGGTTCAGCTTGCGTTCATGGAGTTTGTTCGGAGCCTAAGATCTCGCTCCCGGATACGTTCTCCGGGGGTAGTGAGAATTTTGTGCGTTTCAGAGAGGCTTGCAAACTCCATTTTCGCCTTCTTCCCCATTCCTCTGGTGATGAGGAACGGAGGGTGGGGATCATTATATCGCTGCTCAGGGGTAACGCTCAGTCGTGGGCCTTTTCGCTGCCGGTGGGGGCACGGCCCCTCCGTTCAGTGGATGAATTCTTTTTAGCCCTGGGTCAGATATATGATGATCCGGATCGTATTGCTTTGGCTGAGTCTAGACTACGTCTGTTATGCCAGGGTAAACAATCCGCAGAGATATACTGCTCAGAATTTCGGAGATGGGGAGCTGATACTGGTTGGAATGATGCTGCACTTCAAAGTCAATTTTGCCATGGTCTTTCAGAGGGATTGAAAGATGCATTTGTCTTTCATGAGAGGCCTATCTCCTTGGACTCTGCTATGTCTCAGGCTGTTCGTATTGACAGGCGTCTTAGAGAGAGAGGAGAGATCTCTCCTTCCTGTCATACTCAATCCCAGGACTGTGCAGCGGTCCCATTCTGTGTGCAGGGGTCTCAGTCGCTGTCAGCCCCTTCTGAGCAGGAGCCCATGCAGCTGGGGTTGATTGCCTCTGACAATAGAAGATTCAGCCCGCATGGGAAGGTTTGTTTTTGTTGTGGAGGTATAAATTATTTGGCAAATGTTTGTCCCTCTAGGAGATTCAGGCAGTTTTCTGGGAGTAATAAAGAAACAAAAAGGAAAAAATCTTTTAAAAATGTTCCATCTGTTACTATTGGCAGGGTTGAGACGGAAATTAAAGGTTTTCCGTTTGCTTGTAGTTCCCGTTTTGTCCTGCCTGCCAGGGTGGCGCTAGAGAGCAAGAACATTTTTTGTGAGATTTTTGTAGATAGTGGAGCAGCTGTCAATCTCATTGATAATCAATTTGCGATAACTCATGGTTTCCAGGTATGCACTTTGGGAAAGGATATTCCTGTTTTTGCTATCGATTCCGCTCCACTTTCTCAGAAATCATTAAAGGGCATAGTTCACAATATTCGTTTAATTGTGAGTGATGCTCATGTTGAGGATGTGTCATGTTTTGTTCTTAGCGGATTACCTACTCCTCTTGTGTTGGGGCTACCCTGGCTCACTAAACATAACCCCACCATTGATTGGCAAGCGAGGCAAATAAATGGTTGGAGTGACTTTTGCAGAGAGAATTGCCTCACGACATCTGTTTCTGAGGTTTCTACTAAGACTGTACCATCTTTTCTCTCTGAATTTTCGGATGTCTTCTCTGAGAGTGGAGTTCAGGATTTGCCCCCGCACAGGGAGTACGATTGCCCTATTAATCTCATCCCAGGAGCCAAGCTGCCTAAATCTCGTTTATACAATCTCTCCCAACCTGAAAGGGTCGCTATGCGTGCTTATATCTCTGAGAGTCTGAGAAAAGGACACATACGACCCTCGAAGTCACCTGTTGCCGCTGTTTTTTTCTTTGTTAAGAAAAAAGATGGTTCTTTAAGACCTTGTCTGGATTTCAGGGAGCTGAACAGTATCACTATTCGTGACCCTTATCCGCTTCCTCTGATCCTGGACCTGTTTAACCAGATTGTTGGGGCTAAAGTCTTTTCCAAATTAGATCTAAGAGGGGCATACAACCTGGTCAGGGTCAGAGAAGGAGACGAATGGAAGACAGCCTTCAATACCCCTGAGGGCCATTTTGAGAATTTGGTTATGCCTTTTGGTTTGATGAATGCCCCAGCCGTTTTTCAGCATTTCGTAACAGCATTTTTTATCATTTAATGGGAAAATTTGTATTAGTGTATTTGGATGACATTTTGATTTTTTCTCCTGATTTCAAAACTCATAAGGAACACTTACGTCAGGTCTTGCTCATCCTGCGGGAGAATAAATTATACGCGAAACTGGAAAAATGGGTGTTTGCGGTTCCAGAAATTCAATTTCTGGTGTTTCTTCTCTCCGCTTTCGGTTTTCGCATGGACCCCGAGAAGGTCCGCGCTGTGCTTGAGTGGGAGCTTCCTGAAAATCAGAAGGCGGTGATGCGAAGTTCATTTTGAATTATTCCTCTGTTGTTAAACCACTCACTGATATGAATAGAAAGGGGGTAGATTTTTCTTCCTGGTCAGTAGAGGCGCGTAAGGCCTTTTCTGATATCAAGGAGAGTTTTGCTTCCGCTCCCATCTTGGTACAACCTGATATTTCTCTACCCTTCATAGTTGAGGTTGATGCTTCTGAGGTGGGTGTGGGTGCGGTCTTGTCTCAAGGTTCCTCTCCTGCCAAATGGCGACCGTGTGCCTTTTTCTCGAAGAAACTCTCCTCCGCAGAGAGAAATTACAATGTGGGAAATAGGGAGTTGTTGGCCATCAAGTTGGCGTTTGAGGAATGGTGCCATTGGCTGGAGGGAGCCAGACACCCTATTACCGTGTTTACTGACCATAAAAATCTGGCCTACTTGGAGTCAGCCAAGCGTCTGAACCCGAGACAGGCCAGATGGTCTTTGTTCATTTCAAGGTTTAATTTTGTTGTCACGTTCCGCCCTGGGCTTAAGAATGTGAAGGCAGATGCCCTGTCACGTTGTTTTCCTGGAGGTGGGAATTTTGAAGACCCGGGTCCCATTTTGGCTGAAGGTGTGGTGGTCTCTGCTCTTTTTCCTGAATTGGAGGCAGAGGTGCAGGCAGCCCAGTCAGAGGCTCCTGATCTTTGTCCTCCTGGGAGGTTGTTTGTGCCTCTCGCTTTAAGACACAAGATTTTTAAGGAACACCACGATACGGTCCTTGCTGGGCACCCGGGGGCAAGAGCCACAGTGGATCTCATCGCTCGGAGATTCTGGTGGCCTGCGCTTCGTAAGTCGGTTGAGGGTTTTGTGGCAGCCTGCGAGACTTGCACTCGTGCCTAAGTCCCTCATTCACGGCCATCAGGTTCTCTCCTTCCCTTACCTATTCCTTCCCGTCCTTGGACACATCTGTCCATGGACTTCATAACGGACCTGCCTCGTTCCTCGGGGAAGACTGTGATTCTGGTGGTGGTAGACCGTTTTAGCAAAATGGTGCATTTCATCCCTTTTCCTGGTTTGCCCAATGCTAAGACGCTGGCGCAGGCATTTGTTGATCACATTGTCAAATTCCATGGTATTCCTTCAGACATAGTCTCTGATAGGGGCACGCAGTTTGTTTCCAGATTCTGGAAGGCTTTCTGTTCTCGCTTGGGGGTTCGGTTGTCATTCTCTTCTGCTTTCCACCCGCAGTCGAATGGCCAGACAGAGCGCGTCAATCAAAATCTGGAGACATATCTGCGCTGTTTTGTGGCGGAGAATCAGGAGGATTGGTGTTCTTTTTTGTCCCTTGCTGAGTTTGCTTTAAATAACCGTCGTCAGGAGTCCTCTGGTGCATATGGGTTTCATCCGCAGTTTGGGACTTTCTCGGGAGAGGGGTCTTCTGGTTTACCTGATGAGGACAGATTCTCCTCGTCTTTGTCATCTATTTGGCAAAAGATTCAGGATAATCTAAAGAGCATGAGTGAGAGATATAAGCGTGTGGCAGATAAGAGACGTGTGCTTGGTCCGGACCTGAATGTTGGTGATCTGGTGTGGTTGTCTACCAAGAATATCAAATTGAAGGTTCCCTCCTGGAAGTTGGGTCCTAAGTTTATTGGGCCTTACAAAATCCTGTCTGTTGTCAATCCTGTTGTCTACCGTCTTGATCTTCCTCAGACTTGGAAGATCCATAATGTTTTTCATAAGTCCTTATTGAAACCTTATGTTCAACCCATTGTACCCTCGCCTTTGCCTCCTCCTCCGATTATGGTTGATGGGAATCTTGAATTTCAGGTCTCTAGGATTGTGGATTCTCGTGTTGTCCGCGGTTCTCTCCAGTACCTCGTTCATTGGGAGGGTTATGGTCCTGAGGAGAGGATGTGGGTCCCAGTGACGGACATTAAGGCCACTCATCTCATCAGGGCTTTCCATAGGTCCCATCCTGAGAAGGTGGGCTCTGAGTGTCCGGAGTCCACTCGTAGAGGGAGGGGTACTGTCACAACAAGACATCTGAGAAGCTCTGACAGATGCCTTTCAGAACCTCCTCCTTGAGTTTTCTTTGTTTTGGTTTTCAGTTCCTCATCTCGTTAGCCTCTCTCAGCTGTCTTGTAGTTGGACTGATTGCATCCCTTTAAATTCCTCCCCATAATGCATTAGTGTGCGGCTTATACAACTTCCTGGAGTGTGTGTGCATGCTGATCCTATTTCCCAGTCTTCTACAAGTAAGTGCTGTACATTCTTTTGTCATTTTTTGTTTGCTGGATCCCAGGTAACCCTGACTCCCTCCGTGTCTAGTGTAGGGAGCCGGTGGTCGTGTCCCCTTACTATTGTAGGGTGTTCAGGTGTCATATAGTCGAGGTACGGGGATATTCGATCATCCACCATTGGGGTGTTCGCATAGGCTGAGCAGTCAGGGAGAGTGCCAGGTCTTATGCAGGGGTCTCCCTTTTGTTCCTTAGCTTTGGATCCAGTGAGTCATACATTCATTTTGCATTGTCTTGTTTCCTGTACACCTTTCCGTGACACCGACGCAATGTAACTCCACCTTGTATATGCTTGATAGGCTGCTCCAGCAAAAACGTGCCGTTAACGACTACCTGTACGAACTCTGTCGCAGGACAGGTCCTGGGGAACTTGGTTTCTTTTCACCGCACCAGGGGCTGCTCATGTGCAACGCATGCTGACTTCTGCGGCCATTTGATGAGATCACCAAACTGGTCAGTCGCAGCCAGGGCGCCATCAGTGACATCGTACCTTACGCCTTCTTTCTGGAGCGTGCATTGTGTCGTGTCATTGATCAAGCCGTCGAGTAAACAGGGGCTGGAAGATGAGGAAGTCACAATACTGGGTGTGCAGGCTTGACCTGTGGCCAGAGCTGGCACAATTTGCCATGGAACTGTTGGCTTGCCCCTCGTCCAGTGTCCTGTCCGAAAGGACAGTCAGCGCAGCAGGGGGGATCGTGACTGATAAGCGCACTCACCGAGCGCACGACAGTGTGGACTACCTCACATTTCTAAAAATGAATGAGGCATGGATGAGGAACACCTGTGATGACCACGTGTAATTGAATTTGCTCATGACAGCCCACACATACCCGCCAGCACCCAGAACAAGGAATGGTCCTTGCCTTATGTATATACAGCGGCATAAAAGGCCTTTTCTGTCCGGTGAATGCCTAATGTTTTGGGCCTCGAAGGAATTCAACACCAGTAACGACCACGTGTTTCAACCATTATCATTAGGGTTTTTTTTCAAGAGGGAGGATTTCGTTAGCCATGTTTTTAATCCAATTTTATATTTTTAGTTCTTTTAAACATATGTATTTGACCTGTATTTGTACTGGCCTGCAGTAAAATTGTTATCCATTGACCGTCTAATGCACGGGTGTCAAACACAAGGCCCGCGGGCCGAATCCGGCCCGCCAGACCTCGTCATGTGGCCCGCGTAGCCGCCGCCGGCCGCCAGCCTTCACCTTTTTATTATCACTTCCTGCAGGCGGCCCCTGCAGGAAGTGATAATAAATCGCATAATGAGCGGCAGGGCTTTTTTTCTGGCGGAACGCACCGGAACGGCGTTCCGCCACCTTTTGACATCGCAGCCTGCCATGCTCCAGCATCGCAGGCTGCGATGTATCAGCGGGGAGGGACTGGGAGGAGGAGCTGGGGGTCGGTGCGTTCACTGTGCTCCGGCCCCCAGCTCCAGTAGTTATAAAATGTGTACAATTAATAAGGATTCTATTCATGAGGCCCCCTCTGCAGTAGAACATTCAATATAGCCACATCCTACTCACAGGGCTGTTATCTTAATGCTGGCCGGCCGGGCAGACGAGCGGCAGCGTCACGACTGACGTCATGTGCCCGGCCTACTTTCTGAATGAAGGAGGCGGCGCAGGCATGTGACATCAGTCGTGACGCTGCCGCTCGTCTGCCCGGCCGGCCAGCATTAAGATAACAGCCCTGTGAGTTGGATGTGGCTATATTGAATGTTCTACTGCAGAGGGGGCCTCATGAATAGAATCCTTATTAATTGTACACATTTTATAACTAGTCTGTACTGGAGCGGCAATGGGGGGGGTCTGTGGATGGCACTGTTATGAGGTGGGGGGGGGTCTGTGGATGGCACTGTTATGGGGTGGGGGGTCTGTGGATGGCACTGTTATGGGGTGGGGGGGTCTGTGGATGGCACTGTTATGGGGTGGGGTGTCTGTGGATGGCACTGTTATGGGGTGGGGGGTCTGTGGATGGCACTGTTATGGGGTGGGGGGGTCTGTGGATGGCACTGTTATGGGGTGGGGGGGTCTGTGGATGGCACTGTTATGGGGTGGGGGGGTCTGTGGATGGCACTGTTATAGGATGGGGGGGGTCCGTGGATGGCACTGTTATAGGATGGGGGATCTGTGGATGCCATCCCCAGATCCCCCATTAACAGTGCCATCCCCATCTGGGGGGTTTCTTTGCTGGGCTGGACTTTTATAGCCCCCCAAATTTTACTTGCATCCCTGTTCTCTAAAGGGGCGGTTTTAGGGGGCAGTCCTAGGGGTGGGCAGATCCCCCATAAGTGTCACCCACAGATCCCCCATAAGTGTCACCCACAGATCCCCCATAAGTCCGATACAACCGGCCCTTTGAGGATGACCAAACTGCTGATGCGGCCCCGGATGAATTTGAGTTTGACACCCCTGGTCTAATGTATCTCCAGCCACATAATCACTTGATCTTTTCTGTACGATGAATGCCTAATGTTTGGGGCCTGTACTTCAGTGGCCTACAGTAAAATTTTATCCATTGACCGCATAATGTACCTTGAGCCACATAATCCGAATTTCTTTTATGTCAGGTGTATGCCTAATTTTTAAGGCCCGTACTCCCGTGACCTAAAATATAAATTTTCTATGCTCCAACAGGGCACATTTCAGAGAATTTCCCTTTAAGAAGTATAAAAATGTCCCCTGATTAAGTTACATATTTTTTCTTCGAATTTTTGTCACTGATCGCCCTCTAGTATGTCACTGTCCATGTTTTGGGACTATTTGTGTACTTCTACTAAGTATTTGGTGGCTGCAAATATGAGCTGAAGGTTTTTCAGGTTCGCCTGCCATTAAAGTGAATGGGGCTTGCCGCGAACTTGCAGTTCACGAACATTTGATCGCGTTCGCGAACCATCCCGGCCGATGTTCGTCCATCACTACTGAGCACCAGGTGCTACTAACTCTTGATGTGATGGACAGTGCTTTATTTTAGCACTGCAATTGAGACTGTGGTCCACTGTGGATAGCAATTCATATTATTGCTTCCTCACAGGCCTTTACATACGGGCCATTTCGTACACCAATTTTTCCCAGTATCTTCCCCTTCTCCCATACTCTGTCCCTCTGGGACCAGTAGCTTCCTCACAACTATGAGGGCTAGTCTGGTTTACCTGTACTCCTAGGTCCGGAGGTATCTATATAATTGTTTAGCCTGTTTTTTGGGCTCCACCCCCCTTTTTTACCTTTTGACTTTAAATAAAGATTTGTTGTTTTATTTTAGCGTCCACAACAGGCAGTGATACCTTTTGTAACGCCCCAGAGGTGCATTACCACCTCTTACACCCCTACTATCTTCTATGGTTGATTTGGTGTCATCATATGTACTAATTTCCAGATCCTGCAAAATGTGTATATTTATTTCTATGCAACTGTTATGTTTCATGTAATGTGCCTGGTTCACCAGCGAGCCCTGCAAATGCCAGCAGAGCCTCTAAAACCAGGAGGAAAAGTTCCCTGGATAAAGATAAAGACAGAGTCAGACTACAGCAAGTTAAGTACAGCAGAAAGCAAAAGTTCAGCACAGCAGAGCTAGAGAGCATCTGATGTAGCAGAGCGAGTGTGTTTAACTGCCAGAATTTATGCCAAAGCCTGCTGGTAACCAAGATAAAGTTGGAAGATTGTTGCCTGATGAAAGTTTATTGTATCCAGGTAGGAGCACCATGGCACGTGCACCCCCACATCTAAAGGGACATTATAGGCTTCCCTTACACTACTCTGGCATTCCTACACCTGGGTACCACCATATGACTAAAAGGGGGGGGGGCCTTGTGCCCTCGTGGCTGCAAAGCAACTGGCGTCATGACAAACTCTTATAACATCTCAAAGGGATCCCATGGACATTAACCCCCATGCACTGCACTTGTATATAACATCCCAGAATAACAGGACTATATGTAACACCCCAGAATAACAGGACTGTATATAACACCCCAGAATAACAGGACTGTATATAACACCCCCAGAATAACAGGACTGTATATAACACCCCAGAATAACAGGACTGTATATAACATCCCAGAATAACAGGACTGTATATAACACCCCAGAATAACAGGACTGTATATAACACCCCAGAATAACAGGACTGTATATAACACCCCAGAATAACAGGACTGTATATAACACCCCAGAATAACAGGACTGTATATAACACCCCAGAATAACAGGATTGTATATAACACCCCAGAATAACAGGACTGTATATTACACCCCAGAATAACAGGACTGTATATAACACCCCAGAATAACAGGACTGCATATAACACCCCCAGAATAACAGGATTGTATATAACACTCCAGAATAACAGGACTGTATATAACACACCGGAATAACAGGACTGTATATAACACCCCAGAATAACAGGACTGTATATAACACCCCAGAATAACAGGACTGTATATAACACCCCAGAATAACAGGACTGTGTATAACACCCCAGAATAACAGGACTGTATATAACACCCCAGAATAACAGGACTGTATATAACACCCCAGAATAACAGGAATGTGTATAACACCCCAGAATAACAGGACTGTATATAACACCCCAGAATAACAGGACTGTATATAACATCCCAGAATAACAGGACTGTATATAACACCCCAGAATAACAGGACTGTGTATAACACCCCAGAATAACAGGACTGTATATAACATCCCAGAATAACAGGACTGTATATAACATCCCAGAATAACAGGACTGTATATAACACCCCAGAATAACAGGACTGTATATAACACCCCAGAATAACAGGACTGTATATAACACCCCCAGAACAACAGGACTGTATATAACACCCCAGAATAACAGGACTGTATATAACACCCCAGAATAACAGGACTGTATATAACACCCCAGAATAACAGGATTGTATATAACACCCCAGAATAACAGGACTGTATATAACACCCCAGAATAACAGGACTGTATATAACACCCCAGAATAACAGGACTGTATATAACACCCCAGAATAACAGGACTGTATATAACACCCCAGAATAACAGGACTGTATATAACATCCCAGAATAACAGGACTGTATATAACACCCCAGAATAACAGGACTGTATATAACATCCCGGAATAACAGGACTGTGTATAACACCCCAGAATAAGAGGACTGTATATAACACCCCAGACTAACAGGACTGTATATAACACCCCAGAATAACAGGACTGTATATAACACCCCAGACTAACAGGACTGTATATAACATCCCAGAATAGAAGGACTTTATATAACATCCCAGAATAACAGGACTGTATATAACACCCAGAATAACAGGACTGTATATAACACCCCAGAATAACAGGACTGTATATAACATCCCAGAATAACAGGACTGTGTATAACACCCCAGAGTAACAGGACTGTATATAACACCCCAGAATAACAGGACTGTATATAACACCCCTGAATAGAAGGACTGTGTCTCATTGGACTTTGTTATGTTCCTGTATCCTGGTTTATAGCTGGTTATTATGCTCCTTTTACTTGGTTATTGTCTGATGTATTAGATATAAGTATTTTTATTGATGGTTCTCACATCATCCTGTTACCAAAGATATTTTACTCAGATGTCCTGGATACTGGAAATAGGAACACTGTACCTTTAGTATTATCTGCATCTTTGTACCTATAGTTGAGGATATTACCCTGAGACTGAGACTTTTTCGCTGAGTAGCGGTGATCCCACAAAAATGCTTGGGATAGCTGCTGGATTTCTTGTGCAGTGATCTGATTCATTTCTATGGGATCACCACTGCTCAGAGAACCTGGCCTGATGGCTGTCCCACAACCAGTGTCTCTGAGTACCTGTACCCTAAGTGGTGCAGGAGTCGTGGGGCTATTCCAGAGGCCAAGAAGACGTCTGAACCTATTCACATTCTGATGCCACTTCTTGTCCAGGAACAAGTTGTCACCTCTGATTCCTCCATCGGTGGAAATGTCCACCCTCAGAGCTTTCTCAAGCTGTCAGCTGCATATCCCACCTTTCAGGAGGACAATGAAGACATTGAAGTCTTGGTTAGGTCTCATCATATTGCGGAAGAAGACTGAACATTTATTGGCTGTGAAGAAGGAGGCGGCGGGCACGGTATCTTGGAGCGTGAGCATGGTGCCCGGAGCACCCCACGGGGACGTAGAGCAGACCGGTGCTGCCCTGACCCCGTGCTGCGTCAATCCTTGCCAGTCATCAGTGCTGCAACAGCGCCATGAATGACCGCCAATGTGGCCATTAACACATCATTTGGACTTTTTGAAAGCCAGTCTGCCATGTGTGTGTCTGCAGTTACGTAACCACTGAACTTAGTGACCTTTCAAGAAACAGCATGGCCAAATGATAATGGCGCGGCTGTAATCGTATGTGAAGATGCTGCAGAATAAAAAAAAAACTTTTGGTCTAAATCAGATGGCCGTATGCTGTCCGCAAAAATGTGGATCCGTTTTTTTTGCGGATTAGATGCAGACCTTTTTACTTCTACGGGGCAATTTTATTGTGTTGTACGGCTCCGCAAAACAAATAAAACATGTCCTATACATGGATGTGGCCCCATTGAAGTCTATGGGTCGGCACAAATGCAGAATGCAATTGCTGAACTGTCCGCAAAAAAACAAAACAGCATTTTTGCAGACAGCCTACGGCCGTGTGAAGTGTTATATACCCCTGTTTAATCATCCTCCAATAGTATAATAAGGATGATTAACCACTTTCTTACCGCCGTATGACTATATACATTGGCGGTATTGTCTTTAACCGCCTCAGGACCGCCGTACGCAGGATTGCGTCCTGGCGGCGGCCCTGCTATTCTGGGTGGACGCGTCCTCTCGCGATAGCCGAGATTTCCTGTGAACGCGCGCACACAGACACGCGCGTTCACAGGATCGGAAGGTAAGCGAGTGGATCTCCAGCCTGCCAGCAGCGATCGTTCGCTGGCAGGCTGGAGATGCGATTTTTTTAACCCCTAACCGTCTAATATACCTGCTACCTGGTCCTCTGGTGGTCCCTTTTGCTTGGATCGACCACCAGAGGACACAGGCAGCTCAGTAATAAGTAGCACCAAGCACCACACTACACTACCCCCACCCCTGTCACTTATTAACCCCTTATTCACCCCTGATCACCCCATATAGACTCCCTGATCACCCCCCTGCCATTGATCACCCCCCTGTCATTGATCACCCCCCTGTAAGGCTCCATTCAGACGTCCGTATGATTTTTACGGATCTACGGATACATGGATCGGATCCGCAAAACACATACGGACGTCTGAATGGAGCCTTACAGGGGGGTGATCAATGACAGGCGGGTGATCACCCCATATAGACTTCCCGATCACCCCCCTGTCATTGATCACCCCCCTGTCATTGATCACCCCCCTGTAAGGCTCCATTCAGACATTTTTTTGGCCCAAGTTAGCGGAAATTGTTTTTTTTTTCTTACAAAGTCTCATATTCCACTAAATTGTGACAAAAAATAAAAAATTCTAGGAACTCGCCATGCCCCTCACGGAATACCTTGGGGTGTCTGCTTTCCAAAATGGGGTCACTTGTGGGGTAGTTATACTGCCCTGGCATTTTAGGGGCCCTAAAGCATGAGAAGTAGTTTGAAATCAAAATCTGTAAAAAATGACCTGTGAAATCCTAAAGGTGCTCTTTGAATAACTAAGTATAAAATAACACTAAAAAATTAGCACAATTACAGAAATAGAATAAATATATCTTCAATAAACATAAATAATTTCACAAAAAAGAAAGAATAATGTAAAACAGAGAGTGACCACAGGAGAAATTATGAAATAATGTATAAACAATGTACAAACAATAGAAATAATGTATAAATAATAGAGAGAGAATGTGACATCCAAATACTGAGAAACACTGTAATGCATTCCAATATTGATGAATAGAACATCCAGCATCTAATTGAATAGAATATCAAGTATATAATCTGAATAGAACATCCAGTATACAACTTAAGAAATTGATGGATACTTTATATTCACCTCCTGATCCTACTTTAATGAAGAGACTATAGGATCTTCTCTGAGTGTGAAGGCGCATAATACTTTAAAATATCGGACATAATAACATAAAAATTACTCCAAGTACCGGCGCATGCGTAGATGGAATCCGGGACGACGATAGAAAATAGACGTCATCCTAGAGTGCCCGGCGCCGAGGAAAAGGTCACCAATAAGAGACGAATGACGTGGATATCTATGCACCGGAACTACACACGCCATCCGACCGAGGCCCGGGTACGTCACTGGTGGAAGCTGAAGTGACGGAGGTAAAAGGGGAGTGGTCAGACCACGTCACCAGTGCAAGCAGGGTGACGTGGACAACTGATACGGGAATAAAACAGGGATTGGCTGCTACCAATGCCAATCATAGAGAGCCTAGCCCTGATAGGTTATTCAAACCCCACCCATAGGAACCGAACCTATAATAATCAGGGATCCCCCTTCCAATGCAAACCTGCATTATCCCCTGAGGACGCCGAAGTTCGGCGAAACATGTAGGGATGTGGGAGCATTAATAATTTTTATCCAGAGATATGGATTAGTAGGGCGAGCCCTGAGAAAGTATATCAGGTGCTATCCTACTATGTGATGTGTATTGAGAAGAGAAATACACAGTGGAAACCACAGTCTCACTGCTCACTCTGAGGAATTTTACCCTGTTTTAAAAAATTAGAGTGATATTTTTTCTTTTTTAAAATAGAATCAATAAAGGTATATGTTTTAATAAATAAAAATAAAAGATAGCCAGTAGGTGATCCAAGTCACGCTTTGGTCTCCTTGACCTCTGAAACTTGCGCCCTCTTTGGAATATGTGCCCCTTTGCCCACCTAGGCTGCAAAAAAGTGTCACACATCTGGTATCGCCGTACTCAGGAGAAGTTGGGCAATGTCTTTTGGGGTGTCATTTTACATATACCCATGCTGGGTGAGAGAAATATCTTGGTCAAATGCCAACTTTGTATAAAAAAATGGGATGGGCATAGTGAGTTCATGGAAGTTTTTATTTTTTGTCACAAGTTAGTGGAATATGAGACTTTGTAAGAAAAAAAAAATCATAATTTTCCGCTAACTTGTGACAAAAAATATAAAGTTCTATAAACTCACTATGCCCATCTGCGAATACCTTAGGGTGTCTACTTTCCGAAATGGGGTCATTTGTGGGGGTTTTCTACTGTCTGGGCATTGTAGAACCTCAGGAATCATGACAGGTGCTCAGAAAGTCAGAGCTGCTTCAAAAAGCGGAAATTCACATTTTTGTACCATAGTTTGTAAACGCTATAACTTTTACCCAAACCATTTTTTTTTACCCAAACATTTTTTTTTTTATCAAAGACATGTAGAACAATAAATTTTGCGAAAAATTTATATATGGATGTCGTTTTTTTTGCAAATTTGTACAACTGAAAATGAAAAATGTCATTTTTTTGCAAAAAAATCGTAAAATTTTGATTAATAACAAAAAAAGTAAAAATGTCAGCAGCAATGAAATACCACCAAATGAAAGCTCCATTAGTGAGAAGAAAAGGAGGTAAAATTCATTTGGGTGGTAAGTTGCATGACCGAGCGATAAACGGTGAAAGTAGTGTAGTGCAGAAGTGTAGAAAGTGACCTGGTCATTAAGGGGGTTTAAGCTAGTGGGGCTGAAGTGGTTAAAAACTGCAGACACCCGGACAATTTTTTGTGTCTTCATCTGCCCCCCCCAAAAAATTAATACAAAGTGTTCAAAATGTCATACACACCAAATTGGTACCCCAAAAAAAAGCTGTAGAGCACCCCATAAAAAAATGGGACCTCGCACATGGGGGTCAGAATATGACGATGCAAAGGAAAAAAAAATTTTCAACGTTTTTATTTTTTTCCGGTATTAAAACACAAGACACACAAATGTGGTGTCGCTATGATCGGGCTGACCTGGAGAACGATGGCAACAAGTCACTTTTACTGCATCAGGAACGCATTAAAAATAAAACCCATACAACGATTGGGCAATTGTCTTTATTTCCACTTTTTTCCCATTTGTTTCCAATTTTCCACTACATTGTATGCAATATTAAATGGCGCCATTAGAAAGTGCAATTTACCCCTCAACCAACAAGCCCTCATACGGTTAAGTGAATGGGGCAATAGGCTCTACTGGGGGCAATAGGCTCTACTGGGGGCAATAGGCTCTACTGGGGGCAATAGGCACTATTGGGGAACATACAACTACAGGAGGCGGTGTAACTACTGGGGTCGCTATAAAGGGCTTTAAAACTACTGAGAGGACTTTAGGGGGGATGATGGAAAACTGAGGAAAGTAAGATGTCAGTGTCGTAATCTCTGCAGGCATACCTCGTAACCATCCTGGATCTGGTGGGACAGTCCTGGATTTTAGTGGCTGTCCTGCGCTTCCCTGGGCGGCTGCGGGATGTCTCTCTCCCAGCTAGAGATCCATCCGCCCCCCACTCCACCATTCCTCTCAGCTGCCGGCGCTCCACACTGCGGGACTGTGCAGGAGAAGGGTGCCGGTCAGGAATCAGCCTGTGTGACAGTGCATCCTGCCCGCTGCTGCTGGGGCCAGCAGATCATCGGGGGAACCAGGTGAGTATTTACTGTTGTTGTTTTTTTACTTTCCTGTGAAGTGGGCACATATAAGGGGACAACTACTGTGAGGGGGCACATATCTGGGCATAAGTACTGTGAAGTGGGCATATACCTGGGTATAATTGTTGTGAGGGGACATGCATACTGCAAAAGGCCACATATCTGGGCATAACTACTGTGTGGGGGCACATATGTGTTTACAATTGGCCACTCGGGCCATCAGTGTCCCTTGGTTTACACGTGTTACTAATACTAAAAAATAACTTTTATTACTTCTCCTTAAAATATTTGCTTAGAACTCTATATTTTTCTATAATTAAAATTATCAGCGTAGCCTGCCTGCCTGTTGATATGCTCACAATATAATCAGTGATTTCCAAATTCGTCCACTAGGTGGCTCTATGCATCTACAGCAGCTTATTTCATGCGTCCTTTATTATACAGGCGTCTCTCTGCTAATATACTACACGCTGTTAAGCCCACAGCGTCTCACTGCTGTGCCACCTACTTGGACTGATCACCCATCTTGATATCTCTCTCATAGATAAATTGAGGCTAGGCTACCGCTGGCTAAGATACTAAATTCACTAACTGCCCCCCGACATGTTTTGCCACCTAGGCGTCTTCAGGGGTTTGGGCAGAGGACTCAGTGTGGGATATACCCCAGCCATTCAGGGACCACGGGACAGCCACCAAAACCCCTGACTGTCCCACCAGATTTGGGGCATCCTGGATCTGGCAGGACAGTCCCGTATTTCAGTGGCTGTCCCGCGGTCCCGGAGCGGCAAAGGTATATCCCACTCTCATCTTGTTGTAATGGTAGAGGGCTATCCACTCCCCGCTCCACCACTCAGCTCAGAAGCCCCTTCCCCACATTCCATTAAAGGGGTTATCCAAGGTGGAAACCATCTCCCCCAATGCCCGGGCCCCTCATACAGATGGTACTTACCCCGCTCCCCAGCACCCGCATAGCTTCTGCTCCCTGCACGGCCACCTCTGCATCTGTAATACCCCAGAGAGGTGTTACCATTCCTGCACCCTGCTACTGTCTTTCATTGCTTGATGTCGTCCTTGTATTTATTCCAGGTCCTTCACATTGTGCATTGATAGTATTGCTATGAATCTGTTTTGTACATGTAATATGCCTGGTTCACCAGCAGGTGGCGGTGTGTATCTGGCAGAGTGAGAGATCCTTAGATAGAATGGAACTTACCATTCCATTCTCCCATGTATATTGCGGACGAGCTAGCGGCGATCTAGCAGCGCATGTCCGCAGCTCTATAGGCTCAAACTAGCTGACCGATCCCCTTTACCTTTTGTTCCCATGTGTAAATTAGACCTCTTTACAGCAGTCAAGGATCTAAACATCTTTGCAAGGAATTCGTTTTTTAAAAGACTCGATTATAAGGACGACAACGGATCGGCACCTTTTACGGCAGAAGAACAGGAGGCCATTATTTCCTCTTCCCTTAATACAGGTAAGGGTCATGTGTTATTAATCTGTTTGGTATTAGGGGTTTCGCTTTCTCGTGGTTTTAATGTATTTGTGCTTTTATTCATTTTAGTAATTAATTTTTCTTTGTTTTCCTATTTTTCCTTTTTTACTCCTTTTTAGGAATATGAGCCATGCATCATCGGACGAGCAGTAATTCTAACATGAAGGCGGGATTGTTACATTCATATAAGACAATCGTTTCATTGTCTATGAGGGACACATTTTCAGAAAGGAGCCAGGGAGAGAAAAAAAGCTCACCTTCTCCCTGGCTGTGCCGCTCTCCGCTGTGATTGGACAGAGAAGGCGACGCCCGTTGAGAAACCTGGAGTCTCCTCCTCCCTGTACCGATGCTCAATATTAGCATACTGAGCGGGAAAACTACAGGGGGCACAGCGGGGCCCGCAGGCAGGGTGGCAGCATCACCCCGCAGGTACATTTATCTCAATTAATAAAAAAAAACATGAAGGGTCCTCTTTAACGTTGCACAGCACTATTTTGAGTCACATTATAGAGAGTATCATGAATTGCAATGGTTTCTTAATTTGGCGGGGGCTGGCTTTCCGCGGTGGAGCGCACGTCTGTATAGTCTGTGCGGCGTGTGTTCCACCGTGGGACACAGTTACCATCTTTTTTTCGGCACACCTTGTACGCATGCACGTGCCTTCCACGGTGGCACGCACACTGGACTTCCGGTTTCCGGTCTGCGTCCCACTGTGGAGCGCTTAGATTGTCGGCTCTTCTATGGCTACATTTATAATTTTCTTTGTCCGTATATGTTACGATCCATCAATTAGCTAAGTCATCTAAAAAGCAATCTATTTATTTTATATTCGGTTTTTTTCCCACTGGGACAGGATACGACGTCATGCGTTCCATTGCACGCCGCCTAGCACATGATGGGGCTTTGAGTATGTACAGCAAGTAAGTGGAGCCCTGTATGTTTCACCTGGTGGTTAGTTTTAATTACTGATAGGGTGTAAATAGGCAGCTAGCACAGTACCTCGTTGTCCCCTGAGGAAGCGAGAGCGAAACGCGCGTCGGGGCTGAAGTTACACTGGTCGGTATGTGATTGATTGACTACCTGTTGTGGATCTATGTTACTCTCTGTTACCTCAGTTCAGGTGTCCTTTTATGTTGAGGCTGTATCTCCAAACCTTATTGGTTAGCACTTTATATTATTTGGGGTGGTCAGACATACACCATTTGGGTGTAATGATTTATATACCTGGGGATGCTGAGACTACTTATAGTATCATACGGTGCTAGTACAGCCCCATGGGCTTCTGGGTTGTTTTTGTAAGCTGCCACTATTGATCCTAATATTTTATCTTTTTATTGTATATTATGTACTAATAAAGTCTTGATTATGTTTACTAAGGATGTTCTGTGTGTGATTCTATAGTGCGGTGGAAGACATGAAAGATGTAGCGGCGAGGGGAAAGTTCCACCTGCTGCAGCAGAAGTCTCAAAAAGGGAAGTAGCTCCTAGTGGCAAGAGTTAATACCGCAGGCTTACATTCTGTACATGGAAAAACACAAGTGACTAACGGGCGAGTGTGACACATGTGGTGCACCCTCTTACACCATGTTGTTTTACACCCAGCTTTTTAGAGTCCTGAAGCCGAGATCTGCCCAGGTTTGCAGTGATTCATCCTTCAGTATCATATCAGGCATAGTCTTCTCCGCCTTGTCGGGTATATAAAGCAAATGCTTTATATAAATGTAAAAAAAAAATATCGGGTCAAAAGAAAAATTATGCAAACTATATTGACCCGTGAGACGGACATAAACATCTCAAAAAGAGTTCAATCAAGAACCTGATTATTTTGTGCATTCAGTAAAACAGGGTACATAACTCTTTAAACTTATGAAAAAGCACAACAGCCTGTTCATGGTTTCTCCTATTTGGTGAGGTCCGGATATCCCAGTATCGGTGATAATAGCTCGCCGTAATCCCTGACACCTCCTGCAAACAACCGTAGCCTTGATCGTGGCCCTAACCTATGCTTCGACATATATATATCTGTTCATACCAGTAATCCCAGTATATGCAATTTACTGGAGTGCAACCTTATTCCATACACCCTTCTCTGGGAGAGACCTATAGCTTGCTAAATCCTGAAGTCTCTGCTACATGAATAGTATGAAAAAAGTGCAGTAAAGACTGACATATCAGGGAGGGAGTGAGAGCGGGCAGATTCTGCGTGATTCAGATCTATGGAAAGCTGGGTGGAACCTCTGTAGGCTCGTGTGTGTAGGGATGGTAAAAGCTTTCCGACCTTCATCCTTTTGTTACAGTATGGGCTCCACATGGCAGCAGCCTGAGGCCGCCATCTCTGTCACCTCTGTCTTCACCAAGTCCTGCTCACACAGCGGAGGGTCCACAAGACTCGATGATCAGTGGGACAATAGTGAACTGCTCGTCCCTGAAGTCTCCTTATTTCTGTACGTCTGAGGTTACAGGACTGAGCTCTTCAGGATGGATCCCAGCGCCAGGAGGATGGCGGCATAGCTGGACTTGACGATGGCGCCGCCGCTGACGTTACACAGGTCGGTGGAGCAGCAGGAGACGGAGCTGGAGATGCCGAGGATGTTAGTGCTGGAAGGAGAACACAACGATGCACAATCCTTATTGATGTTAGAGAATGAAATCCCAGCTGCAGGGAAACACGAAACGAGTCACGTGACTATTCAATAAAAGAGGCGGGGCTGTGACAACCTGTCATTATCAGCCTGGTATATAATTACATATTGGCAGTAACTGGAGTCAGGTCCCAGCTCTGACAACTCGGGGCCCCGGGGTCATAAAACTGAGATACTGAACTCACCAATGGAGACGGACGCCACCGAGGTCTGACAATACGTATCCCCAATAGTGCAGTATCCCTCTGCCAGGCAGTCGTCGTTGGAAGATTCCGATACACAGGTATAGCACTGTAGAGAGAGAGCTGCGGATACGGGGAAGATACAGGTCACATGTAGTCATGTATCTAAGCCTGATATGTGTGATACCGTCTACTGAGGTAAGTATCTAATCCTACCATGTGTGAAACTGTCTGCTAAAATGTGTATCTAATTGTATCATGTATGATACTATCTGCTAAAATGTGTATCTAATCCTGTCCTGTGTGATACTGTCTGCTGAGCTGTGTATCTAACCCTATCTTATGTGATACTGTCTGCTGAGCTGTGTATCTAATCCTATCCTGTGTGATACTGTCTGCTGAGCTGTGTATCTAATCCTATCCTGTGTGATACTGTCTGCTGAGCTGTGTATCTAATCCTATCCTGTGTGATACTGTCTGCTGAGCTGTGTATCTAATCCTGGTACCTCCTGTGTGATACTGTCTGCTGAGCTGTGTATCTAATCCTATCCTGTGTGATACTGTCTGCTGAGCTGTGTATCTAATCCTATCCTGTGTGATACTGCTCTGCTGAGCTGTGTATCTAATCCTATCCTGTGTGATACTGTCTGCTGAGCTGTGTATCTACTCCTATCCTGTGTGATACTGTCTGCTGAGCTGTGTATCTACTCCTATCCTGTGTGATACTGTCTGCTGAGCCTGTGTATCTAATCCTATCCTGTGTGATACTGTCTGCTGAGCTGTGTATCTAATCCTGTCCTGTGTGATACTGTCTGCTGAGCTGTGTATCTAATCCTATCCTGTGTGATACTATCTGCTGAGCTGTGTATCTAATCTATCCTGTGTGATACTGTCTGCTGAGCTGTGTATCTAATCCTATCATGTGTGATCCTGTCTGCTGAGCTGTTGTATCTAATCCTATCCTGTGTGATACTGTCTGCTGAGCTGTGTATCTAATCCTATCCTGTGTGATACTGTCTGCTGAGCTGTGTATCTAATCCTATCCTGTGTGATACTGTCTGCTGAGCTGTGTATCTAATCCTATCCTGTGTGATACTGTCTGAGCTGTGTATCTAATCCTATCCTGTGTGATACTGTCTGCTGAGCTGTGTATCTAATCCTATCCTGTGTGATACTGTCTGCTGAGCTGTGTATCTAATCCTATCCTGTGTGATACTGTCTGCTGAGCTGTGTATCTAATCCTATCCTGTGTGATACTGTCTGCTGAGCTGTGTATCTAATCCTCTCCTGTGTGATACTGTCTGCTGAGCTGTGTATCTAATCCTATCCTGTGTGATACTGTCTGCTGAGCTGTGTATCTAATCCTATCCTGTGTGATACTGCTGCTGATGTGTATCTAATCCTATCCTGTGTGATACTGCTGCTGAGCTGTGTATCTAATCCTATCCTGTGTGATACTGTCTGCTGAGCTGTGTATCTAATCCTATCCTGTGTGATACTGTCTGCTGAGCTGTGTATCTAATCCTATCCTGTGTGATACTGTCTGCTGAGCTGTGTATCTAATCATAGTCCTGTGTGATACTGTCTGCTGAGCTGTGTATCTAATCCTATCCTGTGTGATACAGCCTGCTGAGCTGTGTATCTAATCCTATCCTGTGTGATCTGCCTGCTGAGCTGTGTATCTAATCCTCTCCTGTGTGATACCGTCTGCTGAGCTGTGTATCCTAATCCCATCCTGTGTGATACTGTCTGCTGAGCTGTGTATCTAATCCTATCCTGTGTGATACTGTCTGCTGAGCTGTGTATCTAAATCCTATCCTGTGTGATACTGTCTGCTGAGGCTGTGTATCTAATCATATCCTGTGTGATACTGCCTGCTGAGCTGTGTATCTAATCCTATCCTGTTGATACTGCCTGCTGAGCTGTGTATCTATATCCTATCCTGTGTGATACTGTCTGCTGAGCTGTGTATCTAATCCTATCCTGTGTGATACTGTCTGCTGAGCTCTGTATCTAATCCTCTCCTGTGTGATACTGCTGCTGAGCTGTGTATCTAATCATATCCTGTGTGATACCGTCCTGCTGAGCTGTGTATCTAATCCTATCCTGTGTGATACCTGTCTGCTGAGCTGTGTATCTAATCCTATCATGTGTGATACTGTACTGCTGAGCTGGTATCTAATCCTATCATGTGTGATACCGTCTGCTGAGCTGTGTATCTAATCCTATCCTGTGTGATACTGTCCTGCTGAGCTGTGTATCTGAATCCTAGTCCTGTGTGATACTGTCGGATGAGCTGTGTATCTAATCCTATCCCTGTGTGATACTGTCTGGCTGAGCTGTGTATCTAATCCTACCCTGTGTGATACTGTACTGCTGAGCTGTGTATCTAATCCTATCATGTTGATACGTCTGCTGAGCTGTGTATCTAATCCTATCTGTGTGATACTGTCTGCTGAGCTGTGTATCTAATCCTAGTCCTGTGTGATACAGTCTGCTGAGCTGTGTATCTAATCCTATCCTTTGTGATACTGTCTGCTGAGCTGTGTATCTAATCCTATCCCTGTGTGATACTGTCTGCTGAGCTGTGTATCTAATCCTATTATGTGTGATACTGTCTGCTGAGCTGTGATCTAATCCTAGTCCTGTGTGATACTGTCTGCTTGAGCTGTGTATCTAACTCCTATCCTGTGTGATACTGTCTGCTGAGCTGTGTATCTAATCCTATCCTTGTGATACTGTCTGCTGAGCTGTGTATCTAATCCTATCCTGTGTGATACTGTCTGCTGAGCTGTGTATCTAATCCTATCCTGTGTGATACTGTCTGCTGAGCTGTGTATCTAATCCTATCCTGTGTGATACTGTCTGCTGAGCTGTGTATCTAATCCCTATCCTGTGTGATACTGTCTGCTGAGCTGTGTATCTAATCCTATCCTGTGTGTATACTGTCTGCTGAGCTGTGTATCTAATCCTTCCTGGTATGATATGGTCTGCTGAGCTTGTATCTATCTTCCTGTGATGATACTGTCTGCTGAGCTGTGATCTAATCCTATCCTGTGTGATACTGTCTGCTGAGCTGTGTATCTAATCTATCCTGTGTGATACTGTCTGCTGAGCTGTGTATCTAATCCTATCCTGTGTGATACTGCCTGCTGAGCTGTGTTATCTAATCCCATCATGTGTGATACTGTCTGCTGAGCTGTGTATCTAATCCTCTCCTGTGTGATACTGTCTGCTGAGCTGTGTATCTAATCCTATCCTGTGTGATACTGCCTGCTGAGCTGTGTATCTAATCCTATCCTGTGTGATACTGTCTGCTGAGGCTGTGTATCTAATCCTATCCTGTGTGATACTGTCTGCTGAGCTGTGTATCTAATCCTCTCCTGTGTGATACTGTCTGCTGGGCTGTGTATCTAATCCTCTCCTGTGTGATACTGTCTGCTGAGCTGTGTATCTATCCTATCCTGTGTGATACAGTCCTGCTGAGCTGTGTAATCTAATCCTATCCTGTGTGATACTGTCTGCTGGGCAGTGTATCTAATCCTATCCTGTGTGATACTGTCTGCTGAGCTGTGTATCTTATCCGGTAT